>NC_046166.1:6579142-6686642 GCF_011064425.1 Rattus rattus | reverse complement strand
AAGACATGAGTACTGATACCTATCAATGGATATCTACCATAACACGGATGTTGTAACATTGCAGAGAAAAAGAAGCAAAACCCATGTTTAGGGCTGGGTGAGGATTCAGGAGACAATGCAGAATCCTGCTAATGGTATGAGGTTTCGTTGGGGAGGTGTGAAAATGTCCATCAAACAGTGATGATTGCACTGATGAGTAAACATGAAAAATCACTGAAATGTGTGCTTCAAATAGGCAAGCTGCATGGTACATATTTAAAAATAAACATTAAAAGTCTATAACGCAAGCAGCTTGACACAGCTTATGACACTTACCTCTCTCTCCAACTCATCTTCCTCCTCCAAAAGATCATACACCTGCTCTAAAAGCTGAACCCCCAGGCCCTGGATCACATCAGCTCTTAAGACTTCAACTATTCTCCTGATCTTTTCAGAACCTGGTGTGATACCTAAAAATGCAGCAACCAAAATAGAAAATAAATACCATTACAGCATGAACTGAATATTTTAAAATCAAGAAGCAATCATTTTCACTTTAACAAGAATTTGGCTTACTGACTTTATCCATGCCTTTATGCACTCAGGAAACAAAGAGGCTGGTGAATCTGAGTTCAAGGCCAGCCTGTACTACAGAGCAAATTCCAGAAGAGCTGGGCTGTCTAGCAAGGCTTAGGCCAGCCTGTACTACAGAGCAAATTCCAGAAGAGCTGGGCTGTCTAGCAAGACTTTGTTTCCAAAGGAGTAAACAAAAACAAAACAATAAACCCAAAGCACTTTTATTTTAAGAATGTCTTAGTTGACACACAATACTGTATTTCATTGTATATAGATATATTATTTACTTTGACCTAAATTATCCCCAATGATATCTCCAGCCCTTCCCATCAGTCGTTCTCCCTTCTTCAGCTCAAGTCTTCTCCTGTCCACATTTTTTTTTTCTTTTCTTTTTTTCGGAGCTGGGGACCGAACCCAGGGCTTTGTGCTTGCTAGGCAAGCGCTCTACCACTGAGCTAAATCCCCAACCCCTGCTGTCCACTTTCAGGCATGTCTGTTTTATTCTTATTTTTGTCTGTGAGTCAGGGTCTTATTCTATAACCCAGGCAGGCCCTCCTGCCTTCCCCTGATAAGTACAGGATTAGAGGCATGAGCAAGCTTGCCTAGTTCATTTATATAGTTTAGTTTTTTCAAAAATATCTATATCTAATTTATATGTATAGGTGCTTGCCTGCATGTATGTCTCTGCACCACATCTACAATGCACAGAGGCCAGAAGAGAGCCTCAGGTTCCCTGGAACAGGAGTTATAGACACAGATTCTCCGGATGAGCAGCAAGTGCTCTAAACTGCTGAGCCCTCTTTGAAACCCGTGTACATTAGTTGCACACGTTATGTGACGTGTTCTACCAGTGAGCCACATCTCTAGTATTTTAGTAGCTAAAAACTTAGTCATTAAGCTTCACACTATCATCTCCAAGATCTAAAAAACCTAACTTAAAGAATTAATAATGAATTAATTTAATTGTCTAACATGAAAATTCACATTAAAAAGTTCAATGTATGTTAAAAGGTTTTATGAATTGTTATAAGGCTTATTGAATTATTTATATTTATTTTAAAAATAGATTTTCAAGGGCTGTGGAAATGACCCAGTGGTTAAGAGTACTTGTTCTCCTAGAGGACCTGGGTTCTATCCTAGCACCTACGTCAAGTGGTTCACAGCCGTCTGTGACTCCAGCTCCAGAGACCCAGTGCCTCTCGTCTCCATGGGCACTGCACATGCATGCGTGTATCCACACGCGCACATCCACAAATGGTAGCAAATGCCTAGAGTTCCAGAACCTGACGGGGTGAGGCCAGAGGATCAGGGATTCAAAGGTGTCCTCAGCTACAAAGGAAGTTTGAAATCCACCTGAGCTCCATGAGACACTGCTCAGAAAACCAGAGCAGGAAGACATGAATTTTCATGAAAGTGGGGGACGTACCTCTTGACTTACAGGATACACCTTCTGGGGAGGCACCCAGATGAAAAGTTCAAACGACTTGCAGGTGTGGGCCTTGCTATCCACTCACCTGGAGGGAACTCCGCACAGGGGGGTCCCCCCTCTTCTGCAGCCTTGCCGTGGAGCACCAGTGTGTCTCGATACTTGCGATGAAGTCTGAACTCTGATCCTGGGTTTGGTACATGAAGATCTTCACAGCTCTCTTTAGCTTCCAGCCTCAGAGTCTGAGTCATCAGCTGCACCAAGTCTCTCATTTCATTTGTATGACTTTTCCTGAGGGAAAAGCCTCCTTAGTATTTACCTGACTTCATGATAAAAGTTAAACGTGAAATGACCTGTAGGGGGTTCTGCTTGCAAATGCCCAGCAGGCAATTACAAACTCCTTGTAAAATACAGGAACGAAATGACGAATGCAATTGATAGATGATTCTAGAAAGAGCCTAAAGACAGACCATATGCATCTCAAAATAAAGAACAAAAGTGTCAGGCAGAAGCCAGGGCTGATGTCCGACAGCCATTGCTAGCAGAAGGCAAGAGGAAAGCTGGAAAGGAGAGGGCCAACCCAACTTTGCATACTACTTCTACATAGCCATTTCCAAGTCACTTAAACCGACACTATTATAGAAGTCAAAAACAGTCATAGAAACGCAGAAACACCAGCCTCAGAGAGCTAAAATTCACCAGGTACACTCCACTGCAAACTAAAAAGAATAGGAGACCACTCTTGTGAACGAAAAATAAATGGAGTTTATACAGTCCAGAATGACATGTGATACAGTGTAGATGAGGACATTAAAGAAGGTATTATAAATATCCCTCATAGGCTACAAAGGAGAAAACATCAACATGCTAAGGGAGAACGGACATACAGCAGGCCCACCTCGAACACTGGGAATGAACACACTGTGGGTTCAGCAGGACTAACAGACTAGACACAGAACAGGTAAGTGAGCTCAAGGAAACAGAGCAAAGAGAAACATGGGAAAGCAATGAGAGCACCACAGAGCATCTAATACACATGTACTTAGGATCCCAGGAAAGGGAGGGAGAGCATCGAGAAGCTTAAAGTAAGAGCCAACACTGATGAAACTACAAACATGTAGGTCCAAGAATATGGGCTAAGAATTCTGAATGGAAACTATATTGTGTTCATGGAAAATAAATCCTTTTTAGGTTTTTTTTTTAAATTATTTTATGTGTATAGGTGTGTTGTGGTATTTCGCCTGTATGTATGTATGCCACATGCAGTACCTATGGAAGCCAGAAGATGGTGTGGGATCCCTGGAACTGGAGGAACTGATGGTTGTAGATATCATTTGGGTGCAGATCCTTTAGAAGACGCCCTTCTTAACCACGAGCCATCACTCCAGTCCCTCGCAGAAGATATATTTTAAGCTCTAGCATCTACTACAAGCTATTACATAAATAGCTAAGTAATAATAGACTTTTTTAGATTCAAACAGAACTGAGACAGAAAACCAAGAACTTACCCCTCCCTGGAATCCCCGTCTGATTTATCAGTTGAGCTTGTGGAAGAACTTAACTCATCCTCAGACAGTCCATGGATCAGTCTCTTCTATTTGTGTTGGGAAAGAACAACAAGACCAGAATGTAATACTCAAAAAGCTTTAAGTGCAGTAATTAGATACAATTTACTTGCATACAATTAAAAGGGAGAAACTAGCAGAAAACTTGGAGCTAATTTATTGAAATGATGTCACACACAAAGTTCACAGTTTAAGACTGAGGAACACCAGGCTGAAGTCTCGGTTATCAAGATAGTTCCTTTGCAGAGAAGCTGTTCTAGTGGTTCAATTCTTAGGCAGGAGGTTTACTGCAGAAGGACTGCTGGCATTTTAAATGTGACAGCGCCACCTCAACCAGGCAGTTTCCACCTGCTCCTCTGTAAGAGTGCCACAGTTCTTTACAGGGTTACTGGTATAATTCGCATAAACCTTACAGCTTCAGTAAGTGCAGATGTCAAACAGTGAAGTAACTGAATGACACTGTAGACAACGCGGCCGGGTGTGGTGGCTCGCACCTAACCCCAGTGCTCAGAAACTAACACCAAAGAACTGCAGCAAGCTCCAGGCCGGCCAAGGCTCTGCACAGTGAATTTGAGAACACTCAAAAAAAATTTTTTTTGAGAAAACACTATCTCAAAAACCTTAATAATTTGACACAAACAGGAAACTAAAGATTAATGATTAGCAAACAAGTTAAAAAAATCTGGCTAGACTCATGGGATGTTTATTGATACAGAAAAACAGACAACGTGCTGCCTATTAGAAGCTCTTAGTCTGGCCTGGAGGAGAAGCCTGGGACCTCAGTTACTTCAGAAACTGAGGTAAGAGGATCGTAAGCTCAAGTCTAGAATGGGCTACATAGTGAACATAAGGTCAACCAGTGGCTTTGTAAGACTGTCTCAAACTAGAACTACAAGAACCTCAGTGGCAGTGCACTTGGCTACCATGCCTGCCATGTGAGGCCCAATATAAAAACAAAAAAAAAAGATAAGAGACAACTCCTTAGGAAAGAATTCTGACTAAATGTCCAAGTGTTAACAAGAACATCTGGTAAATCTATGCCATTAGTTTAGGAGCTAAGAGCATGGATTATCATTCCCCAGCACCCACATGGGTAACTCCAGTTCCAGGGGATCTTGAGGCCTCTATGGGCATAAAGCATGCA
This sequence comes from Rattus rattus, assembly GCF_011064425.1. Classification (NCBI taxonomy): domain Eukaryota; kingdom Metazoa; phylum Chordata; class Mammalia; order Rodentia; family Muridae; genus Rattus; species Rattus rattus. Next base: position 6,681,952 of record NC_046166.1, on the reverse strand, counting down.
TGTAGTGAAGAGATATACATGCAGGCAAAACACCCATACACTTTTTAAGGATGTATTCCTTGAATGAGTTAAGTATAATCCTTTTAATAATTTTGAGTTCCTTTCCTTTTTTGTTTGTTTTAAATTTATTTATTCCATGTATGGGAGGACACTGTAGCTGTCTTCAGACACACCAGAAGAGGGCATCAGATCCCATTACAGATGGTTGTGAGCCACCATGTGGTTGCTGGGAATTGAACTCAGGACCTCTGGAAGAGCAGGCAGTGCTCTTAACCACTGAGCCATCTCTCTAGCCCCCTTGTTTTGTTTTTTAACACAGGGTTTCTCTGTGTAGCTCTGGCTGTCCTAGAACTCAATTTGTAGATCAAGTTGGCTTCAAACTCACTATCACATGCCTCTGCCTCCCAAGTGCTGGAATTAAAGGTGTGTGCCACCATGCCAAGCAATGAGACTCAATGTGTTGTTCCCACCTCCCACCCAGCAAGCAAGGCTTTAACCTTCCCCTTCCCTCCTATGTACCTAATCATAATGAAAGAGAACTATGCATGGTGGCTATTGCCTTTCTTTAATGGTTGGAATAAGAATGGTGTCCTTAGGCTCAGAGATTTGAATGCTCAGTCACCAGGAGTGGCATTATGAGGAGGTGTGGCCTTGCTGGAGTTAGGGGAAGTGTGTCACTGGGAGTGGGCTTTGGAGTTCCAGCCTCGTGTCTCACTTTCTTCCTGCTGCCTCTGAATCTGGATGTAGAACTCTCAGGCCCTCCGAGCACGCCTGCCTGTGTGTCATCATGCTCCCCACCTCCCCACCATTTCAACAGTGAGCGAAGACTCGGAACCTGTAAGCAAGCCTGAGTTAAATGCCTGCATCCTGTCATTCATTCATCTGTTTTTGTTTTTTTTGAGACAGGGTTTCTCTGTATAGCCTCGGCTATCCTGGAACTCACTCTGTAGACGAGGCTGGCCTTGAACTCAGTGCCTCCTGCCTCTGCCTCTGGAATGCTGGGATTAAAAGTATGTGCCACTGCTACCCAATGAAATGCTTCCCTTCATAAGACTTACCATGGCCACGGTGTCTCTTCATAGCGATAGAGTACTGAGTAAGTCACTCAGACAGTGAGACAGCAGAATCAAGAGTTCAAGGTCACCCTGGGCTACAGGGCGAGATTTTACCGTAAATGAACTGCGTATGGTAGTGTAAGCCGGTATTCTCAACACCTAGAAGGTGGAGGCAGGAGGACCTGGAGGTCATCCTCAGCTACAGTGAATTCCAGGTCAGCCTACGCTACTGAGACCCTGCCTCCAGAAAGGAGTAACTTGGTCAGCAATGCCCCTGGGTAGATGATGCTGACGTCTGGGACGCTTACTCTATTAGGTTCCCAGAAATAGACACACCTACCTCTCCCCTCAGGAGTGTGGGACTCACCTGAGCGATGTTGCAGTCAGAGGAGAATCGTTGGGCAGGGATGGGTTGGTCTTCTTCCTGTGGTTTCACTGGCTCTACTGCACTTGGAGTTCTCTCAACTGCAGGGCCTAAAAACATGAACGCCCCAGTAGTTGTTTGTAGCAGGCTGGACGGAACTAAGGAGGACTTTGTACACAGTACAGAAGATACCATAGGAAGAGTAAGCTAGAGTAACCCAAAAAACATTTATCATTAGTCTGGTATCTGTCACTTAACCTCAAATTTAGTCATGGGTTTACCAACTCTGGACCTCGGGCAAGTTATTTAACACTCTGGAACCTTAGGGTAACAGCCTACCTTCAAGGGAGACAAAAAGTACAAAACGAAATACTACCCTTAACATATTCAGCACAGTGGTGGAGATACGGCCACCTTCAGTAGGGACACTGGTAACACAACTGTGAATGATGACAGTAAGAAAGACCCACAGAGGGCTGGAGAGATGGCACGTGGCACTCCTGCAGAAGACCTAAGTTCTGCTGCCAGCACAGACACGGCAGCTCACAACCATCCCTAACTCCAGTTTCAGGTAAGCCAATGCTTTCTTCTGACCTCTATAGTCACTAGACATGAATGTGACTTACATACGCGCCTGTTAAAACTCTCATACATATAAAGTAACAATTAAAAAACAATTAGAGGGGTTGGAGAGATGGCTCAGTGGTTAAGAGTACTGACTGCTCTTCCAGAGGTCCTGAGTTCAATTCCCAGCAACCACATGATGGCTCACAAGCATCTGTATTGGGATCTGATGCCCTCTTTTGGTGTGTCTGAAGACAGCAACAATGTATGCATATACATAAAATAAATACTCTTAAAAAAATTAGAACAATTAGTAAACAATTTTTAAAATACAATTTTCCATAGAGCCAGGTGGCATACACCTTTAATGCTAGCACTGAAGCAACAGCAGATGGATCTCTGAGTTCAAGACCAGCCTAGAGTACATAGTAAGTTCTAAGCTAGCCACGACTTATGTAGCAAAACCCTGTCTCAAAAACAAAACAAAAACACTACATTCCTTAGCCTCGTGTAGGCTCCTGACAAGCAGGGTCTAGATGGAAAAACAAGTTAAACACTCACCTGATTCCCAGCCTGAGGTTTCAAAGTTCAAAGCCCTCTGGCTTGCTTGCTGTCTCTCTCTGTCTGTCTCTCTGTTTCTCTGTCTCTCTCTGTGTGCTGCTTTCTCCCTCAAATTTATTTGTTTGTTTTAGATTTTAAGTTTTTGAAATTCTATTTTCTGTGTAGGAGTGTTCTGCCTTCATGCATATGTATGCACCACATGTGTGCCTGGTGCGTATGGAGGTAAGAAGAGGGGTCAGACCCCCTGGAACTGGGGTTACAGATGGTTGTGAGCCACTGTGTAGGTGCTGGGATCTAAACCGTGGTTCTCTGCAGGAGCAATAGCACTATTCACAGACGCTGAGCATCTGTCCAGCCCCTGGCTCTCATCTTAATCCTCCTTCTCTGATAGATAGTGAAGAGTCAGCACTCTACGACATTTCATAAGGCTTATCTAAGAAACTTTAAGAACCCGTCCAAATCCTCTTTCTATGTGGATTATTGCTGCTTTGACGTTTGTATGGCAAACAACCAGAGCCAATGACTCTCACCAGCTATCAACAGCCACCTAGATAAGGGCACCAACGTCACCTGAGGGGAGCATCTCCTCCTGCGACTGCTTTAGTCGTCTCCTCTCTCTGGCTGATAATGGCCGATCCTTTGGAAGAAAGTCATGGAGTTATTCCCGTTCCCACTCACGTTACTGCAGCCATGCATGATGTATCATCTAACACTGCTAAAGGCCTCCACTGTCTCTCAAGGAGCAGAAATCATGCTGATGTGTTTAGTAGACATAAGGGGTAAGCCATTAGGAAATGACCACACTGGCTTCTGAAGATGCTCCGTTATAGGAGAGCAAGGAGATGCTTTGCCTCTCTCACATTCAGAATTCACTGCAGGTGACCATCTTTGGAACTGCAGACTATGTCCATTTCAATCAAAGCTAATGCTGTGAAAGTACGAATATGTCTCTTCCAGAATCGGTAAAGTATGACTGATATGTTTTAATGTCAACCTCCACGATACACACAGATTTTAAGTATTTTTAAACCCAGTACACAGTCACACAAACCTTTGATGACGCTGTCGAACTAGACCTTGAACCGTTTACAGACCTAGCCACAGGTCCACTTTGGTTTCCATCACTTTGCTGTGTAGTTATGATATCCGCTTTCCCAATATCAGGGTGAGAAGGCACAAGACGAGGGGGTGATTCTTGGAGCTTCAGTGACATAAAGAGAAGGAGGTTATCAGTTCCATAGACAGCCATCTCTAAAACCTCCCTCTGGCAAGTCCCCTATGCATTCACCAGTGATTTGTCCTTCAAATGTTTATCTCATGTCCCTCAGGCTACTATAATCTGACTATATATAGGCAAGAATGAACATTAATTTCTGATTTTCATATTTACATATCCTAAATTTTGGGATCACAGATTTGTGCCTCCATGCCTGGTTTACTTGGTGCTAGGGAACTGAACCCAGGACTTCATGCATGCCAGGCAAGCACTCTACCAACTGGGCTACATCAACATTTTAAAAGCCCAGCCTGGTTGTCACGCTATAATCCCAGCCACTTGGAAGCTGAGGCAGGAAAGGCAGTTTCAAGGCTTGTTTGCACTATGGAGATGCTGCCAAGGGTGAATGGCTACCTCATAGGTTTAGGGAAGGGTACTGATGGAAGGCATTTTAATAAGGGAAGGACTGAAGGCTAGGCTTGCAGCTCACTAGTAAAATGCTTCTGCAGCATACACAAGACCCCGGGTCCATTTTCCAGCACTGTACAGCAAAAAAAATAATATATAAAAAGAAAAGCAAAGCTTAGCAGCAGAGCACGAAAGCCTGTCCCTTTAACTTTCGAGCAGTCCACTCAGTCCTGCTCTCTCCAGCTCGTTGACAGCTGAAAGCATTACTAAGCCTCTTACCCTGGCCCAGCTTCTCCATCCACTCTTTACACGTTTTGGCAACAGCTAACCATTCTAAACAAGAGTCAGGCTTCCCAGGTCTGCCTCCCAAGCAGCACAATGAGTCACTGAAGAGACTGCTGACCTGGCTCTTTGCCCGACCGTGGTTCGTCTGTTCCCTTTTTCTCTGCCTTCGCTGCCGGGACAAAGAAGGTTCAGATACAGAGCTGTGCGGCTGCAGTCTTGGGTGGATGCTGTCCTGATCGTCTAGAATACACCCGCTAGTACCTTGATCCTTAGAAGCAACAAAGTGGAAGAAAACACACACATACAAACTACACAGAGCAACAGAATGGTCTTCAGAACTTCAAATGCCAAACTCTCCACACAGACTTTTGAAATTGTAAAATGAAGGACTAGAGAGAGAGTTCAGCATCTAAGAGCACTGGCTGCTCTTCCAGAGGACCTGGGTTCAATTCCCAGCAACCACATGGTGGCTCACAGCCGTCTGTGACTCTAGTCCAGGAGACCCAACGGCTTATGGCCTCCATGGGCGCTAGGCACACACCTAGTGCACAGGCAACACCTAGATAGCACATAAACGTAAGAAATAATTTAATTATAAAATAGAAGTGAGAAGGAAGCCCTCTCTCAAACGAATGCTTATGTTTACAGGAAATGATGGCATTGATTAACCTAATGTTCTGGTTTTTACTCTCTTGCCTCAAACAAAAACAATTCTTATAAATAAAATGCTTAGAAATAAATTTAACAAAAAAAATGTAAGACTAAAGTTTGGGGTGTAGCTCAATGTAGAGTACTTGCCTAACACGCCTAATGTCCTAGACACCATTACCAAAACTAACTAACTAACTAACTAAATAAATAAATAAATAAAAGAAAAAAGACAACCAACAGAATGGGAGACAATATTGTCAAATCTTGTGTCGCATAGGTGTGGTATCTAAAATAAAGAACTCTTTCAACTTGATAATAAAAAAGGTAAACCAATTAAAAATAGGCAACAATGGGCAGTGGTGGCGCATGTTTTTAATCCCAACACTCGGGAGGCAGAGGCAGGCAGATCTCTGTGAGTTTGAGGCCAGCCTGGTCTACAGAGAAAGTTCCAGGAAACACAAGGATGGATATATATACATACATACATGTATGTATGTATGTATGTATGTATGTATATCTCCTTTTGGAGCTGTAGCGATAGCTCAATGGTTAAGAACACTGACTGTTCTTCCAGAGGCCCTGAGTTCAATTCCCAGCAACCACACGGTGGCTCACAGCCATCTGTAATGGGATCTGATGCCCTCTACTAACTTTCAGGTGTACTTGCAGATAGAGTCCTCATATGAATAAATAGATCATTTTAAAAATTGGCAACAAGGGCAGGAGAGATGGTGCAGTGGTTAAGAGCATTTCCTGCTCTAGTGGAGGACTAAGTTTAGTTTCAAGCAACCACATGGGGCTCACACTGTCTGGAACTCTGGTTCCAACACCATCTTCTGGCTTCTATGGGTACCAGGGATGCATATGGGATACACACACACACACACACACACACACACAAAATAAAAATAAACATTCAAAAATTTGCCAACGACTCTGCGCATACTATTTCTCCAAGAAAGTACACAAATGACCAGTGCATGTATAAAAAGACCTCATACATGAGTAGACGAGGAACAGGTCAAATCACAGTGAGGGGTCAACGACATGTACTGTTCTCCCAGAAGACCTGGATTCAGTCCCCAGCATCCACATCAGGTAGCTCACAACAGCCTGTAACTCCTGCTCCAGGGGATCTGACGTCTTTGGCCTCACAGGACATCTGGTCTCACGTGCACACATCCGTGCACATACACATATAATTTAAAATAATAAAAATAAAACCTAAAGCAAAGCACATTACGATTCTGCGGCAGAGCCTTTAGGCCGCAGTTATAGCTGTGGTGCTGGACAGCAGGGCTGGGGATGTGGAACACTGGAGAACACTTGCTTAGCATGCACAAAGCGCTGGGTGTGATTACAGATTTAACAAAATAAAAAAGAGAACAATAACAAGTCCTGACAAAAACGCTGGAGTCAGAAGGAAGTGATGACTACAGCTGCTTTGGAAAAAAGTTAAACACAGAGAGGCCACTAGAGACGTGGGACGGCTCAGTGGTTGAGAGCTCTGGCTGCTCTTCCAGAGGTCCCAAGTTCAACTCCCAGCATCTACATGATAGCCCACAGCCAGCTATAACTCCAGTTCTAGGGGGTCTGATGCCCTCTTCTGGTCTTCACAGGTGACAGGCACAGAAGTGGTACACAGACACATACATTTAGACAAAATATTCCTACACAGAAACATTTAAAATATTTAATTAAACACACAGCCGGCTGTCTCAGCGGATAAAAGCTCCACCATCAAAGCAGACAATCAACTCTGCAAAGTTTCCCTTTGGCATCCATACACATACTATGGTGTGTGCTACCCACACACACACACACACACACACACCCACACACACACACACACACACACACACAGCCGATCAAATTGCTACCAAGCCTGACAACTTGAGCTCAATCCCCAGAACCCATACAGTGAAAGGAGAGAGCCAACTCTCATCAGCTGTCCTGATTTCCACTTGCATGCCACAGAACATACACACACGTTCCACAAACACACATACATCTACACAAAATAAATGAAGTTTTAAAATCTAACTCCAATCCTAGAGGATCCAACATCCTCTTCTTCCCTTTTTGGGCACTGTGCACAAACGCAAAGAGAACAACTACACACATAAAAACATACAAACAGGGCTGGAGAGATGGCTCAGTGGTTAAGAGCACTGACTGCTCTTCCCGAGGTCCTGAGTTCAATTCTCAGCAACCACATGGTGGCTCACAACCATCTGTAATGGGATCTGATGCCCTATTCTGGTGTGCATGAAGACAGCTTAGTGTAATATATAAATAAAAATAAATAAATATTAAAAATCTAGAATCTGATTCTTTAAAAAAAAAAAAAGAAAGAAATTGTTTAAAAAAAAAAACAACATACAAACAAAATTTTAAAAAGAAACACATACACAAATGTTCACAGCAGGGATAGCGAACCTGCCTAGCCTAGCATGTGCAAAGCCCCGAGTTCAGTCCCTGACACCACACATGCATACACACACAAAAACAATTCAAAGCATTACATGCAATACATAAAGGGAAACACACCTGACAATAAAAAGCACACTGGTACATGCAACGCCCTGGATAAACTCTGAAAACAAAACACTATGTGAAGTAAAAGAAACCAGACATAAAAGGCTGGAATTCTAATTACACAAGATGCTTAGACTTGACAACCCCATGGACAAATGTCATGGGCTGGGAATGAGGACGAATGGGGAGTGGCTGTCACTGTGCACGGTTTGGTTAGTTCATTGTTATCGTTGCTTTTATAGGTGACAGAAATACTATTCTACTGTAAATCTGCACAGCGAATGCCGACATCTTTGGGTTTTTTAATAATTAAATAATTAAGATTTATTTATTTCATTCTATAGGTCTGAGTATTTTGTCCGCATGTGTGTATGTGTACCACATGCACACCTAGTACCCATCCATGGAGGATCCTGGAACTGGAGCTGTGGGATGCCAGCATGGGGTGCTGGGAACTGAACCTGAGTCCCCTGCAAGAGCAGCAGGTGCTCTTAACCAGTGCACCATCCCTGCAGCGCCATGACTACACCTCTGTGACCACAGTTCCTCTTCCTCTTGGGAACCGTCCCTTCTGTGTATCCTCACCTGCTGTGGCTTTTGGTCTTTACCCGAGGAGTACAACGGCTTCACCAGTTCATTCCCTTCCCCATCACCACCACCAGAGGACCATCTGGGAAGGAGATTTTCCGGCTGATCACTGGACTTGCTGTTGCCCTGTAGCCTCTCCTTCTCTTGAGAAATACTGCATTGACGGTCTACTTCACTAGAAGCATCCACGTGCTGTGGTCGGCCCTCCTCAACTACGCCACCTTTCGCTGAGCCCCTCCTTTCTGCAGGTAAGATATCGATATTTATCCTACTGACTGTGGCACACGACTCTGCAGTCCTGTTCATGTCTTGTTTGCCAGTGTGGCCTTCGAGACTAGCAGGTGATTTCAAGGGACCAATGTCCACTGGTTTTTCTTGGGACAGACATTTATCTTCACCCTGGGTGAAAAGACGTTCTTAAGTTATTACAGTACCTCATACCATATACAAAAGCAAACTCAAAATGGAGCAGCATCTTCCTCAAAAAGTTAAGCATAGAATTACCATTTAGCTCAGCAATTCTACTTTTTAGCATGCACTCTAAACAAATAAAAACAGGAACTCAAACAGTATCTGTTATTCAAAACAGGGCACATAGTGGCACAGCTCAGCAATCCTGGCACCTGAATGGGGTGTTGAAGTAGGACTGTCATGATTGGGGCCAGACTGGGGACACTGTGACTTCCAAGTTACCCAGGGCTATGTAGCAAGACCCTGTTTATTAAAGGAGGAAAGCTGAGTGTGGGGGCACATGCCTTTAATCCCAGGACTCAGGAGGCAGAAGCAGGCAGAGCTCTATGAGTTCAAGGACAACCTGGTCTATATACAGTTACAGGACAGTCAGATCTAAATAATAGAGACCCTGTTTCAAAAGTAAAATAAAAAAAAAAAAAAGAAAGAAAGGAAAGAAGGAAAGAAGGAAGGAAGGAAGGGGAGGGAAGGGAAGGAAGAAAAAAAAGAAACAATGGCAAATCAATGGATACAATGTAATTTATACATAATATCATAAGATAATACTCTTCAGTCCCAGCACTTGGTCAACAGAAGTGGGATCTCTGAGTTTCAGGCCAACCTACTCTACAGAGCACAGGGCTACATACAGAAAAATCAAATAAATAAGCAAGCAAAAACAAATGAGTAAATATTCTACTTATATAAATGTCTAAAGGAGGAAAATTCAGAGATATACAAAGGCTGCAGGATAGGTGTAGTCCGTAAGCGGCACACAGCAAAAGTTGTCATGCCTCAGCCTACTGCTATCATGAGGAGTCCGTGTTGTCATGCCTCAGCCTACTGCTATCATGAGGAGTCCGTGTTGTCATGCCTCAGCCTACTGCTATCACATGAGGAGTCCGTGTTGTCATGCCTCAGCCTACTGCTATCACATGAGGAGTCCGTGTTGTCATGCCTCAGCCTACTGCTATCACATGAGGAGTCCGTGTTGTCATGCCTCAGTCTACTGCTATCATGAGGAGTCCATGTTGGCCACACCCTCTGTTGAGCCTCAGCCTTGGTCAACACCACAGAGGCAGCACCACCTCTCCAGCCTTCCCAGCGGTCCACAAAGATAGTGCCTAGCCAAAGCTGGCTGTAGTTGGGAAGGACTTCCCACCCTAACCATGGGCCAAGCGTAGGGAAAAGGTGAAAACAAGCTACCAATCCCAGAGCAGGAAAACAAACACCAGTCCCTAAACAAGAAAACTCACCGATCTCTGGGCTACCCAAGCTCAGGATTCAAAATCTCACCAATCCTCACTCTGGAAATCTCTACCCTGAGAAGCTCTGCTCCCTAAGAAATCCTATCTAACCCTGCCCTTTGATTCCCTGCTGTCTGCTCCCCAGATCCATCCTTCTACACCATGGAGCCTTCAATAAATCTCTCAGATGAGATCTGCTGCCTGCTGTGAGTTTTTTTTTTTTTTGGAAGAATCCAAGAAGAAGAGAAGCAATGAAGAGAAGAAGAGAAGAAGCCAAGAAGGAATGGGCCTAGACCCCTGAGCTCCTCAGCTCAGCTGGGGATGCCCTCCTCTGGAGCTGTACTGCCTCTGCCAAGGAGGCTTCCTCTCAGAGCTGTGGTTCCTGAGCTCCTGCGTCTCAGGATGCCCTTCTCCTAGGTTACCTTTCCCTTCTCCTAGGTCACCTTTCCCTTCTTCTAAGTCACCTTTCTCTTCTCCTAGGTTACCTTTCCCTTCTCCTAGGTCACCTTTCCCTTCTTCTAAGTCACCTTTCCCTTCTCCTAGGTCACCTTTTCCCTTAAAGTTGTACAGTTTCTGGGCTTCCAAGTTCCAGGATACCCTTACTACTTAATGAGTAAGAAGTCTCACTCAGTCCCATATGATAAAAGTGGCGATGATGGCTGTATTACAACATTGTGACTATAGTCAAGGACACTGGACAATATGCTTAACAGTTGTTAAAATATGGAGGGTAGCAATGGCTCAGGGGGCAAGAGCTCTTGCTACCAAGCTTTATGACCTGACTTTGATAACCTGGAACCCACAGGGTGGAAAGAGAGAACCCACTCCTGCAAGTTCTCCCCCCGCCCGCCCCCCCCCACACCAAACAAATTCAGAGAAATGTCTTTAGTTGTTGAAGTGAAGGTCTGGGCATGCAGCTCTGTGATAGAGCCCCTATCTAGCATGCCCAGGGGTGTGGGTTAAAACCCCTAGCATTGGGGGAAGAGGTGTGTTAAAATGTGACCAAGTGGGGTTGGGGATTTAGCTCAGTGGTAGAGCGCTTGCCTAGGAAGCGCAAGGCCCTGGGTTTGGTCCCCCAGCTCCGAAAAAAAAAAGATCCAAAAAAAAAAAAAAAAAAAAAAAAGTGACCAAGTGGGACCAGTGTCTAAAATAAATGTTCACCATAAAATTCAATATACTACATGAACGGAATTAAGAAAAAAAGCACATGATCATCTCAAAAGATATAGAAAAATGCTCTGACAAAATTCGGTACCCTTGCATGATTTGGAAAAACAAACCAGGACTAGAGGAAACTATTCTAAGATAGCAAGGCCAAGTGTGGGAAACTACAGCAGAAATCCTTCTCGGTGGGGTTGGGGATTTAGCTCAGTGGTAGAGCGCTTGCCTAGGAAGCGCAATACCCTGGGTTGGTCCCCAGCTCGAAAAAAAGAAAAAAAAAAAAAAAAAAAAAAAAAAAAGAAATCCTTCTCGGTGACTATGAAAGCTCTCCCTGAGGTCAGGAATAAGCAGACCTGCTCCCGCACTCTCATTATTTTCCTTCAGCATGGCAGTGTATGCTATAGACTGAGCGGTTAGGCAGAAGATAGAAACGAGTGTTTGGATTAAAGGAAGATATAAAATTACCTGTCTGTAGCCAACAAGATTTTTGTATGTAAAAGCCCTAAAGATTACACATACATGCTCCTACCTAGTGGACTAATGAATCTAACCAACTCTTGACACACAAAAATCAACACCCAAAAGCAGCTCCCTGCTCTATCATGAAAAATCTGAAAAATTATCCAAAAAAAAAAAATTCTGATTATAATTACACCAAAAATAAAATACCTCCAAGGTAAGACTTGGATACCAAAGTCTTAAAAATATTACTGAAAGGAAGAAAAAATAAAGAAATGGGAAAATACTTTTTGTTTGTAGATTTATTAGTATTCTAACAAAATGGAATAATCTTCAGATTCAGTAAATACCTATCAAAACCCAATGACGTTTTTCACAGAAACAGAAATTCTTACCCTAGAATGAATAAGGAATCTTGAGATCCCAAAACAATCCTGAAGAATAATGTCTGAGGAGGACCCATATTTCTAACGTCAAAACTCACTCTAAAGCTAAACTTATCAAAGCAACGTGTCACTGAAACTAAGGTAGACATACTGGCCAACGGAATAGAATAGAAAGCCAAATTCACCCTCACACACATGACCAAATGATGACTGACAGGGATAGGGGCCATTTGTGTAGTCCTTTTGCTTTTACTGTAACTGAATGCCAGGGTCTGTGTTTGGTTTTGGTTTTGGTTGGCTTTTTGAGACAGGGTCTCTCCATATAACCTTGGCTGTCCTGGAATTTGTATGTACACCAGGCTGGCCTTGAACTTAGAGATTCACCATCTGAGCCTGCCCAGTGCTTGGATTAAAGACACGCACCACCATGCTCAGCTAGCCCCTGTAATTTGTATCATTTAATTTAAACCTTATTTAGCTCACAGTTCTGGAAGACGTGAGGCCCAAGGTAAGGGGCAGAAGTTGATCATTCCCCTGTTATTGATAGAGTCATTGAAGTGTCCCAAGATTTTACAGAGAAAGGAAAATATCCACAAGACAGTCAAGCTAGCTTTTAAGACAGACCAGTTCTCAAAAGCGACCAATAATTGTCTTGTAAAGGCGTAGTTTCACCCCAAGACCCGTCTCAATGCCTAGTGCCTGCCTCATGGGCATTTTGAGAGACAGCGGTATCCACTGTATAGTCTTTTCAACAAACTGTGCTGAGAAAACTGTGTATTTACATACAGAAAATTAAATTAGGCCAGGCCTAACTAACATCACAGTTTTAAAAAGTTAATTCCAACCGGATCAAAGCCATAAATGTAAGAGTCAAAACCCCGAAACTCTTCAAAAAGAACAGGGACCCAGGGGCTGTGGTGCATACCTTTAATCCTAGTAGAGACACAGAGTCAAGCCGTCTCTGAGTTTGAGACCAGCCTGGTCTACAGAGCAGGTTCCAGGACAGCCAGGGTTACATAGAGAAACTCTGTTTCAAAACCAAACAAATTAAAATTCATGAAAATTAAAATTTTTGTGTATCAAAAGAGTAAAACAAGAAACCAAACAATGGAGAAAACCTGCAATCATATATCTGGTCAAGACTGACAGCTTCCAAAACACAACAACAAATCAGATAACCCTGGCTGTCCTGGAAATCACTCTGTAGACCAGGCTAGCCTCACACGCCTCTGTCTGCCTCTGCTTCCTGAGAGATTAAAGGTGTGCACCACGACCTCCTGACCGATATTACTATATTTACTAAAAAACGAAACCAATAATGCAGGAAATAATGTTTGTCTGAGAATATACAGAATTCAGAATGCAGAATAGTATAGTTGCTGTAGGAAACTGTAGTGCCTCACAGGATTAAAGACAGCGTCTTCACTGACCCAGCCTTTACACAGGCAGACGGCTCACAAAACGGAACACCACGCTCAAGCACTGGTTCCTGAATGTGCACAGCACGACCCGACAGGTGAAAAGGATCCAAACGTTTATCAATAGATGAGTGGATAAAGCAATGTGGTTTATCAATTAGAACTAAAAGAACTGAGGTATTGGTATATGCTGCATGGACAAATCTTAAAAACATAGTAACTCAGACTTAAAAGGCCACATGTTATATGACTCCATTTATAAGAAATACTCAGGAAAGAAAAACACAGAAGACTGGTGTTTGTGTTTGGAGGGTAGAGCAGGCTATGAGGAGAGCCAGCGTCATGTGTGAGTGTGCTAAACACACATGACGTCCGCATCATGTGGGCTTGGGGACTGGAGAGATGGCCTAGCAGCTAAGAACACTCGCTGTGCCATTAATTGTCCTGAAAACCAAAGTCTGGATTCCAACACTCACGTACCACGCCAGGCATCCAAAGCTTTTACTTCAGCTCTGAAGAACCCAATGCTCTCTTCTGGCCTCTGCAAACACACACTCCCACACATGTGGGAATACACTCATAGACACACACGCAGACAAATGAATAAAATACTTTAAAATAGTGGTTATGTAAATTTTACCTTAAAAGGTCTAAAAAGCTACTGTAGTGCCTTTGAGAACAGTTTGGCAGAGTGAGAGAGACTGGCCATCACCAGCACCCACTCTTAAAATCGGAAGGAGCTGCATAATCAGCTCTAGAAAAGCACAGTCACTTCCACATAATGTTCACGTAAGTGGCCTGTTTTTCACACAGTTCCTAAAGCACCTCCACAGGAAGCATTACCATTTCCACAGGAAGCATTCCCATTTCCACAGGAAGCATTCCCATTTCCACAGGAAGCATTCCCATTTCCACAGGAAGCATACCGTGGCATGTACAGCAGAGCCCTCAGAAGAGCGTGGCTGGTAGGGAATCACTTCATGATTTGGTTCTTCCTTTCTGGAAACTACAGCAGCAACGGGTTTGGCTCTGGAGTCACAGTTTTTAACATTATTTTTGGAAGTTTTCCTTTACAGGGAAGAAAAGAAAGCACTATTATCACACAGCCATGGCCGGCAGTTTGAAAGAACATGTGAACTATGTCTACAGTACATCCTCCTTTACTCAACTGGAGCATCTTACAGAGACCAGTCTTGTCAACACATGGGGCCATTTCCTAAATCATCTGTCTTCAAGATAATCAAGACCTAAGAAACAAGAAGGCAAGGAGGAAGAGTTGTAGGAGCCAGAGGGGTAGAGGACACCACAAGAACATAGCCCACAGAATCAACTAAGGGGGTGCCACAGGGGCTCACAGAGACTGAAGTGACAATCAGGGAGTCTGCATGAGTCTGAACTAGGTCCTGTCATATACGTTAAGAAAGGGGGGGGGGACAAGGAAAGGGAAGGAAAGGAAAGGAAAGGAGAGAGGGGGAGGGAGAAAGGGAGGAAGGAGACCGAGATCAAAGACCCAGAGGAGGTTAAGGAGGCCCAAGAGACTTGAGAACTAAATGGGATATTGTATCTTAGAGCAAATTCTGGCACATTAAGTGGAAATAGTAACAGAAAATCTATGGAGGCCAATGAGTCTGAGGTTAGTCAGTAGTAACGAACCAGTGTTGGTTAGTTTCTCAGATTTTCGTTTTGTTTTGAAACAAGGTCTCTTTGTGTGGGTCAAAATGTCCTGGGCTCCCTGTGTAGACCAGGCTGACCTGAAACTAGCAGAGATCTGCCTGCCTCTGCCTCCTGAATTCTGAGGTTAAAGGCAAGTTATCACCATACCCAGAACTGGCTTCTTAGTTTTAAAACAATTTTAAAAATCATGTTTGTGTGTGTGTGTGTGTGTGTGTGTGTGTGTGTATGCACAATAACACATACAAATACACACATGTGATCAGAAGACAACTTGTGCGGGTTGGTTCACATGGGTCCCAGGAACTGAACTCAGATTAGCAGCTTAGTGACAAGTCCCTTTACTTGCTAAGGCTTCTCAACAGCCCTGGTTTCTTACTTCTGACAAATGCCCATGATAATAACCTAAGATGCTGATGACAGGAGGAACCAGACGAGGGTAGAGAGGAACTCTGTACTATCTCCATAGCTTTTCTCTAACTACAAAATTCCAAAATAGAATTTCTATGAGAAAGTAGCTCACATGTAGAAGTAGCAAGATAAGTTTCTTCTTCTTTTTTTTTTTTCCCCTGGAGCTGGGGACCGAACCAAGTTTCTTCTTTTAAGTTTCACAGGTTTACAATAATATTCTTGCAAACTTTTTTTTAATTTATTTTTATTTATATAAGCACACTGTAGCTATCTTCAGACACACCAGAAGAGGGCATCAGATCCCATTACAGATGGTTGTGAACCACCATGTGGTTGCTGGGAATTGAACTCAGGATCTCTGGAAGAGCAGTCAGTGCTCTTAACCACTGAACCATCTCTCCAGCCCCGTGCAAACTTTAAGAATAAAAATTATTGGGTTATACTCTCTGATATGGAGAGCAAATGCATATAGGAATAACACTTGTACTGTTTAATGTGTCATTTTTAAAATTGGGCTGAATCTCTGGGAAATTAGAGTGCAGAGATCAGTCTAACAGAGGGCCAGTCAGAAGTAATGTGAGCAAAACAGCAAAGTGAAACTGGAATGGAGGTCCACATCTGTAATCTCAGCATGTGGAACACTGATGCAGGACACCAAGAGTCCGTGTCCTAGCCTACACAGGCCGTCACATACACATAAGGAAAAAAATAAAGAAGAAGCCAGGCAGTGGTGCTGCACACCTTTAATCCCAGCACTCAGGAGTCAGAGGCAGGTGGGAGGTCAGCCAGACCTACACTGACAAGCCCTGTCTCAAACAATGCAAAACAATAAAATATACAAAATAAAAATAAAATAAAATGGAAAGTTGAGGTGGAGAGAAATCTTTAGACCTTAGTTAAAATACTTCTAATTTTCCTTTAGGTCTCCCATAGTTCTTCCCACAATCCCTTCCTCCTTAGCCTAGCATAGACACATGGGCTTTACTGCTTTGGGATCTTTGAATTATAAAACTGTATTCTTCTTATGAAACATAAAGCTGTTATTAATACATTTTATTACTTTCCTACGCAAGTTAAATTCTGAGGCCCAGTCCAAACAACACCACGAGGGGAGAATCTTGTCCCCTTACATACTCTAATCATGCAGTTTTAGTTTTGTTAAAAACAAAGAAGGGGCTGGAGAGATGGCTCAGTGGTTAGGAGCACTGGCTGCTCTTCCAGAGGTCCTGAGTTCAATTCCCAGCAACCAAGTGAGATCTGGTGCCCTCTTCTGGCGTGTCTGAAGACAGCTACAGTGTACTCACATAAATAAAAATTAAATAAAAAAATTTTAAAAAACAAACAAACAAAAACCCAAAAACCTCACCATAAACTTTTACATATGAAAATTTAGAGCCACCCTCTTCTGCCCCACCCACTGAGCCCAGCTTTCTGGAAGGGGTGTCTTACGCCTTGGTGGCCTCCAAGAACAAGGAGATGTGGTGTTTTATGTAGGGCTGCCGCAGGATGCTCCGCACAGAGGGCCTCTCCTCAGGTCTCCTGCTCAACATGGTTCTTATCAGCTCTGCCAGCTCCGCACTGTAAACTTTTGGCATTGGTGGCAACTGCAAAGAATAACAAGACGAAGAAGGATGTTATGAGACGAAGACAAACTGGCAGAGATTTCCCCATATTTAAAATCATCATAATACTTAAAATCATTAATACTAATTTAAAGTCACATACCCAGGAAGTAGAGAATAGCGAGGACAAGTGATGTTCTGCTTATAATAATAAGCTAAGAGTCCAACAGTGCTCCCATTGGAGGGCTCTCCCCTTCAGATACACACAAGTTCCTCTTTCTTTTTTTACATGTGGTTATTAGCATGTGTGCATGTGTGAGCATGTGTGCATGTGTGAGCATGTGTGAGCATGTGTGAGCATGTGTGCATGTGCATGTGTGAATGTGTGTGCATATGTGAGCATGTGAGCATGTGTGAGCATCTGTGAGCATGTGTGCATGTGTGAGCATGTGTGCATGTGTGAACATGCACACAGTCAAGCCAGGGAATACTTTTGTGGGTCAGTTCCCCCTCCGACCATGGGATTTGAGATCCAACTCAGCTTGTTGGGCTTGTGGTGCCAGCATCTTTACCCCTTGAGCAGTCTTGTTGGTCCAAGAGCACAAATAAGATTTATTTATGAAAATATGCAGTGTGGTAGTCAATAGCTAGAAATAAAGTGTCCATCTGCACAGGCCTGAGGGATAAATTGTGGGCTTTCTTCCTATTAAACAAGGTGCTGCTTAAAAGGAAAGCACAAGCACTGACAATTAAGGCAAAAGAGTAAGTTGGGTACTGCTGCGCACAGTGGGTCTCCATTTCTTTCTCTTTGAAAAGTATTTGCATAAGCTTCATTCGTAATGGCCAGAAACTAGAAACCACCCAGATGTCTCTCAACCGAAGCACAGGAAAAGAAAATGTGGAACACCTACACAATGAAATACTACTCAGCCACTAAAAACAAGGACTTCATGAAATTCGCAGGCAAATAAATGGATGGAACTAGAAGAGATCACCCTGAGTGAGATAACGCAGACCCAGAAAGACAAGCATGGCATGCACTCATGTATAAGTGGGCATTAGCCATAAAGTGCAGGACCATGCTACAACGCACAGACCCAAGGAAGGTAAGAAATAAGGAGTGCCCAAGAGGATGCTTGAATTTACTCAGAAGAGGAAATAAAATAGGCATCAGAAGTGGATGGATGGAGGGAACAGGATGGAAGAGGGAGTGGGAAGGGGAACAAGGGTGGGGATCAGATGTGAAGAGAGCAGGGGTGGGGGACATCACTGGGATCAGGGAGGCTCCTGGGAAGATATAGGAGTGACCCTAGCAGCCGGGGGGTGGGGTGGGGGTGGGGAGATGTGGAGGCTGAAGTGGCCACTCCAACGGCCAGGCAGGATTTCTAGGGAAGGGAGGAGACACCAACCCACCCACAAAACCTTTGGCCCAAATCTGCCCCGCCCACAAGATGTGCAGGGATAAAAATGGCACAGACATTGAGGGGATGGACAGCCAATGACTGACCCAACCTGAGACTCTCGGCACGGGTGACAGTCAACCCCTGACACTATTAACAACACCCTGCTATGCCTGCAGACAGAAGCCTAACACAACTGTCACCTGGGAGGCCCCACCCCACAGCTGGCTGAAACAGATGCAGAGATCCACAGCCGAACTTTGGGCAGAGCTCAGGGAGTCTTGTGGAGGAGTGGGGGAAGGACTGAGGGAGCTCGAAGGGTCACAGACAACCACAAGAAGGCCAACAGAATCAACTAACCTGAGCCCGCGTGGGCTCACAGAGACTGAACCACCAACCAAAGAGCATGCATGGATTGGATGCTACACATATGTAGGCCCTCTACACATATGTAGCAGATGTACAATTTGGTCTTCTTGTAGATCCTCCAACAAAAGGAGCTGGGGGCTGTCTTTGGATCCCTTCCCCTAGTCAAGCAGCCTTGTCTGGCCTCAGTGGAAGAGGATAAGTCCTGAGGAGACTTGCTGTGCCAGGTCCCCTTGGGGGAAGGAGAGGTGGCTCCCCCTTCTCTGGGGGGATTTGGGAGAAGGGGAGTGGAGGGTAGGAATGGGAGGAGAGGAGGGAGGGGACTGCAATCAGCATGTAAAGTGAATAAATAAATTTTAAAAAGTACTTGGATAGAAGTACATACATAATCAGAGTTATGTCTGTTTCAAAAATGAAAGAGGAGAGGCCTTGGAAAAAACTGCTAGCAGTAGTTATCAATAACATGAAAATAGAGAATTTTTTTTAACTTAATTCTTTAAATAGTATAATTGGAAACACATTTCAAAGACTTTTACTTTATGTGTATGGGAGTTTTGCCTGCATGTACGCAAATGTACCACAAGCGTAGGGTCAGCAGAGGCTGAAGAGGGCATCAGATGCCCTAGGGACAGAAGGTTGAGAGTACACAGAGTGGGTGACCAGTAGCCATCTTAAACAACAAGCCATCTCTTCCTCCCCTATAAGTGAAAATTTTTACTTGTGTACTTTAAAAAATGTTTTTCAGCGGGTCTTGGGGTGATCTTTAAATCACTGCAAAGGGCAACCAGTGTCAGGGAAACCACACAAAGTTAGCATTTCTGGCATCCACATCATATATGGTACCTTCTGCAGTTCTTACTCAGTTACGGGCAATGACAAGCTCAAACAGTACATCCTAGCAGCACGGTTCACTGTAAGCAGGGCTCACTCTACTGTGCTCTTCAGGCACCTGACGGCCTGCAGTTTCGGGGAGGGGCTTCCAAATGGCTGGCTCTTTGAAGCCAATCAGCTATGCTAACATTTTAACAATAAGAAAAAACAATCTCTCCTCAACTTCAACCTCTCCCACAAAAGAGATCCTATATTCCTAACTCTTCAGCCAGTATCAGTGAATGTTAGTCAATCAAAATCATTATCGAGGGCTGGGAATGCAGCTCAGTGATAGAGCGCCGCTGGCCCTGCATTTGCCCTGGGTTTGACTCCAGCACTGGGGAAAAAAACAAAAACCAATGTGTTGACAGTAGATATTTACAACGATCTATTATTTAAACCTTGTTCAGTTAGTTCTATTTTCTTTTACCTTTCCTTCAATAATCCGATAAACTAAAGAATTCATGTCTTTTGCATTAAAAGCATGCTTCAGGGTGGCCATTTCATACACGCAGCATCCCAAAGCCCAAACATCCGACTATAAAAGAAAAAAAGTGAATGGTTAAGCGCTGAATATCTTATTCACATTTTCCCTCTCAAAACATTTTCTCATACATTTTCCTCCAACTGATTCACAGCTAATTCTGATTTAAGTACTCATGGGCTCTGAAATGTTGATATTCTCCCAGAGCAAGCTGAGCCAGCACACACAGCTGTATATACCCTGAGTCAGCACACAGCTGTATATACCCTGAGCCAGCACACAGCTGTATACACCCTGAGCCAGCACACAGCTGTATACACCCTGAGCCACACACAGCTGTATATACCCTGAGCCACACACAGCTGTATATACCCTGAGTCAGCACACAGCTGTATATACCCTGAGTCAGCACACACAGCTGTATATTCCCTGAGCCACACACAGCTGTATATTCCCTGAGTCACACACAGCTGTATATACCCTGAGTCAGCACACACAGTTGTATATTCCCTGAGCCACACACAGCTGTATATTCCCTGAGTCACACACAGCTGTATATGCCCTGAGCCAGCACACAGCTGTATATACCCTGAGCCAGCACACAGCTGTATATACCCTGAGCCACACACAGCTGTATATACCCTGAGTCAGCACACAGCTGTATATACCCTGAGTCAGCACACACAGCTGTATATTCCCTGAGACACACACAGCTGTATATTCCCTGAGTCAGCACACACAGCTATATATACCCTGAGCCAGCACACAGCTGTATATACCCTGAGCCAGCACACATAGCTGTATATACCCTGAGCCAGCACAAAGCTGTATATTCCCTGAGTCACACACAGCTGTATATACCCTGAGCCAGCACACACCTGTATATACCCTGAGCCAGCACACAGCTGTATATACCCTGAGCCAGCACACAGCTGTATACACCCTGAGTCAGCACACAGCTGTATACACCCTGAGTCAGCACACAGCTGTATATACCCTGAGCCAGCACACAGCTGTATATACCCTGAGCCAGCACACAGCTGTATACACCCTGAGTCAGCACACAGCTGTATATTCCCTGAGTCAGCACACACAGCTGTATATACCCTGAGCCAGCACACAGCTGTATATACCCTGAGCCACACACAGCTGTATATACCCTGAGCCAGCACACACAGCTGTATATTCCCTGAGTCAGCACACATAGCTGTATATACCCTGAGTCAGCACACACAGCTGTATACATCCTACCTTATAGTTGTAGGGTTTGTTGGAGAACAGCTCAGGACTCATGTAATAGGGTGTGCCAATGAGGGTGCTCGCCATGTCACTGTGATTCTCCAACACTCGGGCAATGCCTAGGTCACCTACTTTGATGATGTTTGTTCTTGTTAGGAAGACATTCTGAGTTTTCAGATCTCGATGAAGGATGTGCTTCTCATGTAAGTACTGAGGAGAGAATTGCTCGTTATGTATAAGTATACTGATTGATTTACTTATTTCTAGTTTTTACATATCATCAGTAATTACAGGAGTTAAAGGGCCTTAGTTATCTGCCAACCAAAACACTTGCTCTAGAAGTTCTAAACAAAGAACTGGTCTACAATTTTCAAAGTAAGAAAAGTAAGTTTGGGGGCTAGGGAGACGGCCCACTTGGCAAGCTCTTGTCACAAAAGCACGGGACCCTGAGTTTAGATCTACAGCACTTTGTGCAAAGCCAGGCATGCTGACTCGTTCTTGGTGCTGTTAAGTAAGTTTTGCAATCAGTGAGAGACTGAAAACCTAAGGTGCAGGGCAACAGAGGAAGGCATCCAACACCTCTACCTCTGCCTTCCACATACACACACATACAACACATGTACAACAGAGGAAGGCATCCAACACCTCCTCCTCTGCCTTCCACATACACACACATACAACACATGTACAACAGAGGAAGGCATCCAACACCTCCTCCTCTGCCTTCCCACATACACACACATACAACACATGTACAACAGAGGAAGGCATCCAACACCTCTACCTCTGCCTTCCCACATACACACACATACAACACATGTACAACAGAGGAAGACAGCCAACACCTCCTCCTCTGCCTTCCCACATACACACACTTACAACACATGTACAACAGAGGAAGACAGCCAACACCTCTACCTCTGCCTTCCACATACACACACATACAACACATATACAACAGAGGAAGACAGCCAACACCTCCTCCTCTGCCTTCCCACATACACACATACAACACATGTACAACAGAGGAAGGCATCCAACACCTCCTCCTCTGCCTTCCCACATACACACACATACAACACATGTACAACAGAGGAAGACAGCCAACACCTCCTCCTCTGCCTTCCCACATACACACATACAACACATGTACAACAGAGGAAGGCATCCAACACCTCCTCCTCTGCCTTCCCACATACACACATACAACACATGTACAACAGAGGAAGACAGCCAACACCTCTACCTCTGCCTTCCACATACACACATACAACACATGTACAACAGAGGAAGGCATCCAACACCTCTACCTCTGCCTTCCACATACACACATACAACACATGTACAACAGAGGAAGACAGCCAACACCTCCTCCTCTGCCTTCCCACATACACACACATACAACACATGTACAACAGAGGAAGACAGCCAACACCTCTACCTCATATACACACATGCACATGCGCAAATGCATCTACACACATATATGAAGATGTCTGTACACACAGAATGTTAAGTTCCACATATCAGTCGGCTTCTGAAATTATTTCCTGGTGCCTTGAATATTGTATCATTTTAACAATACCTGGATCTAGTTAAAATATATGCGTATAAGCCAGACATGGTGGCTTAGGCCTGTTAAGTCCACTAACAGGAGGACTGTTGTGAGTTTGAGATTTTCTTGAGCTTCATGATGAGTTCCAGGCCAGTCTAGGCTAAAGTGAGTCCTTGTCTCCAGGTTAAAAACAACAACAACAAAAAAAACCAACCAACCAACCAAAAAAGCCTTGCACACTCAGGCTGAAGGGAAACAACTTCTCCAAAGTCAGATGAGCAGGCCTGTGACCTGTGAGATTCTAGACAGCATTTTAAAGTGAACAGCATCGCTTTTACGTAAGAGAACGTGTGAGAATTTAAACAAGGTCAGCTGGTTCTGGCCAAACAAGCCCAGGCCCCGAGTTCTATTTGAACCCAGGCCCCTCTGGGGAGGCGCACACTAGCACGCCGATGCCGGGCAACCTGAGCATCACGGTATCAGAACAGTAACTAGCCAATACGTCTTTCAACATGACACAGATGGCCGACTGAGATGAACACCGTCTTCCTTCGTTCTTGGTCAATTCAAGGCTCTTAAAATGGACTTTGCTACAAAGCACTAAATGCACCAAGAGTTGGTATCTCCTGTCATTACATATGAAATCCACGGTTGCTTTAACACAGGCATCACTCGCCCAGCAACACTGCAATGCTACAAGGGGAATCCATCTAGCTTCTAAGAGGATTTTCAGAAGAATAATTTTCCCCACCATGTAAGCATGTGAAAAGATGTCTTCCTAATATGTGGACACCATCCTAGGGTTGAGCCACTCTAACCTCAAAACAAGGCTGCTTTTATATCAAAGCAAAGACCAAGGCCCTGGTGCCTCTCACAAGACCACGAAGAGTTCACTTCAAGCTCTGATTACAGGGCATCCTGACACTGCTGTAGAAAATACCACTCTTTAAGAGCAGGCTCGGGGGCTGAGGGAGCGGCTCTGTCAATAAAGTGCTCGCTGTGTAAGCTTGAGGACTTGAACTCGGATCCCCAGCACCCATGTTACATAGAAAGGGTTACTGTGACCGAGGGAGGCAGAGGACACAGAAGCAGAGCAGACTCTGAGCCATGTCTGCCTTGCACATAAACCAGCACCAGGAAGAAAGAGACGACTGACACTGTGAACTGTCTAAGCACCCTGACAGGAGCGCCACACCAGTGTCCCCCCGCTGTGACACTGGGACACCGCCTGGCTGCCCGTGTGAAAACACCTCTCATAGAAGCAGCCCTAAAAATATTACTGTACAAACAATTTCTCTCTTCATTCTTGTACCTCAGGATATTTAGTAAATTCTACTTCTAACTTTGTGTTGGTGAGATCGTTCACAGCCAATGGAGTCATCCCTGGCCCAGGAAAGTACACTTGCCAGCCTCCTGCTGCACTGGAGCCCGCAGGAGACATGGGTGTGACAGTACCTGCAAGGCCATGGCGATCTGGACAAACCACTCCACCACCTGACTCTCAGGCAGAAGCTGCCCCTTCTGCTCCTTGAGCTTCCGGTACAGATCGCCTCCTTCGCAGAAGCCCATGACGATGTAGAGCAGACCGTCTCCGCCCTCCCATGACTCTTTGTAGGTGACAATGTTGGGGTGCTTCAACTGAGACAGGAGCTGAGCCTCCTGCTCTGCCGCTCGACGCTCCCGGCTGGAGGCATTCCGGAGGTTCAGCTTTTTGATGACATACTAGCAAAGGAAATGCAAACTTTCACGAGGTGTAAGAAAACTGAGTCTCAGGGTTCAGAAGTAGCTAAGAGTTCTCGTGAATGCCCAGCCTTCAAAAACCAACCTTCTGGGGTCTATCAGATAACCTATTGAGACTTGTTTTCAAAAGGCATAAAATTACCACCAGTACAATGCATGGAAGACGAGGCAGCAGGATGATCAAAAAGCATAAAATTAGGGGGCTGGAGAGATGGCTCAGCGGTTAAGAGCACCCGACTGCTCTTCCAGAGGTCATGAGTTCAATTCCCAGCAACCACATGGTGGCTCACAACCATCTGTAAAGAGATCCGATGCCCTCTTCTGGTGTATCTGAAGACAGCTATAGTGTACTCATATATAATAAATTAATAAATCTTAAAAAAAAAAGCATAAAATTAGCCAGGTGGTGGTGGTGAGTGCGTGAATATAATCCCAGCACTCGAGAGGCAGAGGCAGGCAAATCTCTGAGTTTGAGGCCAGCCTGGTCTACTGAGCAAGTTCCAGGACAACCAGGACTACACAGAGAAACCCTATCTCGAAAAATCAGATCAAATCAAATCAAAACAAAACAGCATAAAACTGGGGATAATATTTGCTATTGACAATTACGCTTTTGTTCTGTGCCAGCGTTAAACAGGGCCTGGCACACGTTAGACAAGTACTACTTACGTCCGTCAGACGAGCCCATCCCAGGTCATAGCTGAATAAGTCACCCTTCCCTTTGCAGTTTACTACTTTTTTGACTCTGCAATCCCAACCACTCTGAAGGTTGGGGCAGAAGGGTGACTTAGGCCCAGAATTTTGAAGACAAACAGACAAACATAGTGATATGCTATCTCAAAAAAAAAATTACTAATGACTAAAAAGTGAACCTAACATCCTATTAGACCAACTAAAAAGAAAGTCCTTAACATCTAAATTCTCCCTATCAACAAGCATTAAGATATAGCTTAAATGTGCATCTGTGAACGGAATGAGATGCATTAGATACTCATGGCCCCAATAAAGTTAAAGTATCAGTGGCCTTCCACATAGGACCATTCCCATGAAAAATAAAATCCTTTGCAATCTAATATACTGCTCTCAAGCATCTCAAAGATCACGTACTCACTCCTTCAATAAACACACATAGAAATGTGTTTCCTGAAGTGCAAACTACTACTCAAAATGAAGGGTTCTTGTTATAGCTAAACTCTCACTCTTAGCACAAATGTCCCACAGTTCCCCGGGGTGCCTACTCAATCAACCTATGTGAAAGCTTGTGTTCTAGGCAGAGAATTTAGCATATGTCCCGAGGAAGAGTAGGAGAGTGGGTCCTATACTTGAGGGGTGGGTACTCTCTCAGCTTGTTGTTATCACTGTCTGGGTAGAACTCGGAGATATCGCTTATCAGCTTTATAATTGTCCCTGCTCTTGCAAAGCATTCTATGGCCACTCTGAGAGCAAAGCATCCTGAAAAACTGGTTCATTAGCCTTTAGGTGATGGCAGAAAGTACTTTACACAAAGCAGTAATGCCAGATTTTAGTTTAAGAAAGACCCCTGCGGCCGAAGTGACAGGTTAGAGAAAAGAAAGCAGGTAACAGGAACTAGTTGGGAAGGAGTGGGCATTTAGCTACAAAGACTGGTGGCCGGTATTGGGGTGTTACCAACAGAGATGAAGATGCCGGTTTGACCTAGTGGCGGGAATATAATCAGCGTTGGAGACATTACAGATAATTGTCCCGAGTCCAGCTTCGGAAACTGCACGGCTGGTCAAGCTACTCACTGAAGTAGGGACCGTGAGAAAGTGCTGACAAGAAGGTGATGAGTTTTTAAGCAGCCCAAGTTGCACAAGAGACAGGGCTTGTCAGGTGGCACTGATTTAGGCCTTGGGAACACATGGCCCCTGTTCTCAAGAAAATTTCAGGTGACAGGTTTGCAGATAAAGTGCACTAATTAATTCTAAAGAATAGACAAAGTTTGGGGCTCCTATTATAGGGGAAGTTGGGAAGCTGACCTCGTATCCGAGGTGAGTCCCTGCCCACCAATCCGGGCCTAGTAGAATTGAGGACGCCCTCGACGTAACCATACCCCTTCCCTATTCGCCCCTGGCCAGGTCCCAAGTCCCCGACCTGCTTGCCGTCCCGCCGATGCTTCACCAGCGTCACCTCCCCGTAACTACCCCTGCCCACGACCCGCATGTAACAGTATGCGGCCTGGGGCATGTTCCCGAAGGAGGCCTACAGTCGGGAAGCTGCGGTAGCGGCGCATAAGGCAGCGGGAGGCCCCGCTCATGCCCGACTGGAAGTGAAGTCGTCCATAATCGCGGCCCACCCGGTGTAGGAGCTTCCAGGCCCGGCCCACCCGGACGCCGCTACCATAGCGATACAGGCGGGGTAGTTCTGCGCATGCGCAGAGTCGGAAGACGCGCCATAGAGCCGACCTAGACGCGGCGGCCAGAGCGGCTCCTGGTGCTTGAGGGGGCGGGGAAGGTAATGACCAACCATCGATGCGTCACTGAAGCGGCCAGAGCGGTCCCGGAGGACCTACCATAGAGCGTCGCTCCTGGGAGGCCAGAGTGACTCCCGAGCCGCACTTCCTGCGCTTTGGTTCTGCATTTGCTCGATGACTCCTTGCTGGTTTCAAGCCTGTTACGAATATGGTTCATTCGTTCTACAAACCTTAGCCGTTTCTGTGCTTGACTCACATTCAGTTGAAAGAGTGGCCAACTCTAGATTTCACCAATGTTTACTCTGTTTTGTCGCATGCCAGTATTCGGCCTGCCTTTTTGATGCTTTGTAAAGTGCAGTGAAGACATCAGTACACTTCATCCCTAAAAGTTTCAGCGTGATTTATTGAGTCTTGCAAAGATCTCTCACAGGATGATTGCCAAACCACCATCCTAAAAGACTTCACAGAGCTTCATGCTACTTCCACAGAGCACCCTTTTAACGCCTATCTGTGAAAGCTGCAAACAGAGCTATCTGCCTTGCCTAAAGAATTTACTTTTAAACAGCCATACAATTACTGATTATCAGTCTGTCCCATCGAGATATACATATGTCTTCTATAAGCAAGAAATGTTTTTCTCCAAGACAGAAAGCCCTTCCTTTGAAATGTAATAAAAAAAAAAATTTTGGGGTTGGGGATTTAGCTCAGCGGTAGAGCGCTTGCCTAGCGAACGCAAGGCCCTGGGTTCGGTCCCCAGCTCTGAAAAAAAAAAGAAAAGAAAAAAAAATTTTTGATTCCCATTTTGTGTGGGAAGATACAATCCCATCTTTTATAATAGTCAACTAGCAAATATAGCTGGTGGAATTGCTTTACAATAACCAACTATTATTTATGATGGTGGTGGTGGTGGTGGTGGTGATGATGATGATGATGATGATGATGATGATGATGATGTTACTGTTGTTGAGATAAGATCTACCTATCTCTTGTGTGTAATTGGAAATTTTCAGTTTGCCAAGGAGCCTCGGTGCTCACTTCTCTATTTCCCTTCATCATTTGTTGGTGTGTGTGTGTGTGTGTGTGTGTGTGTGTGTGTGTGTGTGTGTGTGTGTGTTTATAAAAGAGGTCTCACTATGTCAGCACATATAGCCCAGAGTTCTAGAGAGATCAGCCTGCCTCTGCCTTCTGTAAGTAACATAATATTTGCATTAACGTAGGGGTATGGAATAGAACTCTAGGGAAAGGGGGAAATGTCACAGGATAAAAAATGGCAAGCCACAGAATGGGGAGAATATTTGGGAAGCCATGCAGGAGAGGAAGATCTTGAAGTTTTACTTATCCATTTGCTTTTGCGTAGCAGGTAATGGAAATGGTGTCTCTTCCACAGCATGCAGATAAGGCTCAACAACTTGGAATGATGGCAGGCACGAAAGGGAAGAAGCTGGCTCTGCCTTCTGAGTGTGGAATTACAGGTGCCTCCATGCCCAGCCCTCGTTCTGGCTTTAAAAGACCCAGTTACCTCTACCCAGTTGAATGAAGCTCAGCTTTGCCTGCTACTACTGTCAATAGTCACTAGACAACGGTCTGCCCCCTCAGCTCTAGCAAATGCTTGCCTTTGCTTATCTTTAGCAATATCACTAACTAGAATTCAATATTCATTTATGGTTCCCTTTGTTTGGTTTTCTTATGGAGAGGAAATTGTCATTCCGAAGAAATGTACCAAACCTAAATGTGTAACTAGATCATTTTGGCAGATGCAGTCACTCAAATATATTAAGATATAGACCAAAGGATATGGAGAAATTAGGACCCTGTGCATTGCTGATGAGAACAGGAAATGGCTCAGCTTGTGTGGAAATTGGTATCAAGCTCCTTGAAAAAAATTACACATGTAATCAAACCATTTTACCTCAGGATACATACACCAAAAATAAATACATAAATAAATGCATACAATAAGAACAGGGAGTCAAACAGATATTTGTACATCTGTGATCACATAGGTATTCCCACAAGCAAAGAATGGGAACAAGCTAAGTTCCTATCATTGGATGAGTAGATGCTATTATATGTGGCGTGTGTATGTGTGTGTATGTGTGTATATGTGTGTGTATGTGTGTATGTGATGTGTTTGTGCATGTGTGTATATGTGTGTATGTGATGTGTGTGTATATGTGTGTGTATGTGTATGTGTGTATGTGTGTATGTGATGTGTGTGTATATGTGTGTATGTGTATGTGTGTATGTGTGTGTATGTGTGTATATGTGTGTGTGTGTGCATGTGTTTGTGCATGTGTATGCATCTTCTGAAGTGATATAAAAGGAAGGAAATTCTGAGATACAATAACATCAATAACATGGAAAGACTTAGAGGGCATTATGTAATAAAATAGTCATAAAGGACTAATGATGTATCTTTTTATTAGGGGGAGAGTCCCTAGTTGTTTGATTGGTAAATAAAGACAGCGGAAGTCAATCTCTGGCAAAGATATGGTCCCAGGAGATAAGAAGGGGATGAGATAGAGAAAGGATTTTCAGCCAGGCTTTGGAGGGAGAAGACAGACACCATGTAGGCCTGGGGGCTATTAGAACCGGTGCCAGCCTCCACCACCAGAAAAATTCTCTTATAGAATAGCTAATGAGTTTAGGACAATAGATTCCACCCAGCAGTTGTGTCATTTGGCTGACTTTAAAATATTAAGATGGTCTGGTGGTGTCCATCCAGGGCGATTCAGGTGGGCAATAGAGAGGGTATAACCACGGAGTGGTCGTTGGCAGTCTGGCGTTCTCAGAAGGGATGGTTGTTGGGTGGCTTAGCAAGCTGTGGGAACTGGATGAGAGGGCCATTTCCAGCATCCGGCAAGGAGCAACAGGAGACTAGGAGAGCTGGCCCTGGGAGCTGTGAGACCAGGGTGGTCATTAGAGGCTGGTGGACCTAGACATGGGAGGTTGAGAGAGCTCAGGCAGAGCTCTTGAGGAAGAGCAAGCAAGGGTTTTTTTTTTAAAATTATATACAACACTTTCCCTTATGCAAGTTTCTAGAGAAAGGAAATTCAGAGACAGAAGGAAGAATGCTGTTGTTGATGTCTGCCATTTAAGATGGCAGCCGGCCGCAATGAATTATCACTTGATGCCAAGTCTGATGAACTCAGACTGATTCCTGGGCCCTGGGTGAAAGGAGAGGACTGACTCCTGAAAGTTGCCCTCTGCCCTCCACCTGCACACCTGGGCATGTACACGTGCACACACATACATATGCAGAGTAAACAAATGGTAAAAATACGAAAGACGGGCCAATGACACGGCTCAGCAGGTAAGTTCCACTTACAGACCTGCATGACAGAAGGAGAGAATTATCTCACACAAATTGTCCTTTGACCTACACATACACATAATTAATAATAAAAAAAATAAAGTTAGTTGGGTGTAGTGGCCCAGGGTGTAATTTCAGCATTCAGGAGGCAGGGGCAGGGGCAGGGGCAGGGGCAGGGGCAGGGGCAGGGGCAGGGGCAGGGGGAGGGGCAGGGGCAGGGGCAGGGGCAGGGGCAGAGGCAGGAGATTTCCAGTTGACCTATATAGAGAGACAAAAAAAGAATGAAAAGGAGGAGGAAGAGCAGGAGGAGGAGGAAGAGGAGGAGGAGGAGGAGGAAGAGGAAGAGAAAAAATAAAGGTAAACTTTATTTTTCATATTTTGCCACAATAAAGATGTTACTTTAAAGTGGTTTTTATTTATTTATTTTTATCGAGTTTTATTTGTTTGTTTGTTTGTTTGTTTGTTTGTTTTTGAGATAGGGTTTCATGATCTTCTGGCTGTCTTGGACCTCACAACGTAGACCATGCTAGCTTTAAACTCACAGAGTCCTGCCTACCCCTGCATCCCAAGTACTGTGTTTAAAGGTGTGCACAATCACACCTGGTCAGATTTTTAGGCTATTAAACCAGATACAAGGCAGTTTTCCAACCTCTCTTTCACTGTCACCTTAAGGAGACTTTTAAGATGGTTTTTATTACAATTATTTGCGTGTATATGTGTGTCAGTAGGTATGTGGAAGCCAGGAATCAAATTCATTATTTTTTTTTTCTTTTTTCTTTTTTTTCGGAGCTAGGGACCGAACCCAGGGCCTTGCGCTTTCTAAGCAAGCGCTCTACCACTGAGCTAAATCCCCAACCCCTCATTATTTTTTTTAAACAGGGTTTCTTACAGAGCCCAGAGCTCACCAATTTGGCTAGGCTGGGCGACCGGTGAACTCTGGGGACCTGCCTCTACATCCCCAGCAGTAGGGTTACAAACACGTGCTTCAGCGTAAGGCTTTTATGTGGGTTCTTGGGGTTCAAACTCAGGTCCTCGTGCCTGCACCACAGGCGCATTACCACCTGATCCATGCCCACAGGCCTGAGGCAGCTTTTCCTTACCGATTCTTCCAGGGAATTTTAGTACCACAGATATACTGTCTGTTCACCTATTGTGACTCTCAGGAGGGCTACAAACCATTGTGGTAACGTAGGGTTTGGGGTCGGGGGTGATGTTTTTGTTTTCTTTTGATTCTCTTCAAGACTCAGTATTTGCAACATCTGAGACCACATCTATTGTTTTACTTCTCCCTAAAAAGACAACTTTTGATCGTTGCTAGTTTTTGAGGCAGGGTCTCTCTGGGTAGCCCTGTCTGTCCTGAAACTCGCTTTGTCCACCAGGCTGGCTGCAAACTGCCTCCCGAGTGCTGGGATTAAAGTCATGCGCCACCACGCCTAGTTCCTAAAAGAGCATCTCTGCCCGTCTGGGGAATCCTTTCCATTCTTCCTTTCTAGAACTTTCCGGAATCTCCTACTGTCCTGTCCACTCTGGTTTCCCTTTTGACTTCTGCTTTCTTCTGGTTTGAGGTCTCCCAGAGTTCCTTGCTGTTTGTATCTCTGCTTTAAAACAGACAGACAGAAGGACTGACAGACAGGCAGGCAGGCAGGCAGGCAGGCAGGCATTCTATGTGGATGGCGAGCAGGTGTTTATGGAATAAGCCTTACACAGCCAGCCTTATGGGGACCATGAGTTAGGTAAAGAAGAAGGAGGCAGGGCCAAACCACAGAGGACCTAGGATGGAAAGGTGTGGAGCACAGTGGCTTTTTTTATTTTTTTTTTTTTTTACATCCTCTTCACATCTTTCTTTTGTTTTGCTTTTAGCACTACTCTGGATGAGACCCAGAGTCTCTCAC
Source organism: Rattus rattus (assembly GCF_011064425.1). Classification (NCBI taxonomy): domain Eukaryota; kingdom Metazoa; phylum Chordata; class Mammalia; order Rodentia; family Muridae; genus Rattus; species Rattus rattus. The sequence goes on along the minus strand of NC_046166.1, from coordinate 6,649,667 downwards.
CTGCAGAGCAAGCACTCAGCCATCACGCTGCACCCGCCGCTGTATGAGTTACTTTTCCTGTTGCCATCACTAAATATCTGCCAAGAATCCACCTATGAGACGGGATTGCCTTTGGCTCACGGTTTGAGGGTTCAGTTCATCATGGCGCAGAGAACACAGCATCAGGAATGGGGGACAGCCGCCCTCCCGGGCCCTCAAGCTTAATCCTTAGCAATCTCATCTGCTTCCTGTCTTCCCGTAGCCACGGTTGGGCCAATCACACTCTTCACCCTGAACATGAGGAGAGTAGCAATACCTAACTCCCGGGGGAAGTTGAGAACAGTGAAAAAATGGAACAGGTATACTCGATGCTGGGACTAGTCATTTTTACCCCTCCTCGTCCTTTTCTGTCACCTGCCACCACTGGAGCCAAACAAGCCTAGTGTCCTTCTGTGAACCGAACTTGGCCATTTCTCATCTCTCAACAGCCAAGAATCTGCTTGTGTTCCTTGTTTCCCCAAGCTTCCCTGGACTCTTGAGTTCAACTGATCCTCCTCCTGCCTCAGTAGCTGGGAATGGCAGGGGTATACCACAGTACCTCGCTCTCAGTATTCCAGTCTTGGGCTCCTCAGAGCTTTCTACCCCACAAGCTAAGGGTCTCAGAACTCTGTCCTAGTTTTTTGAACTGTCAACTTGACCCAGCCTAGAATCACCTGAGAAGGGAGTCTCAGTTGAGGGATTGCCCAGAGCAGGCTGACGTGTGTGTGTGAGTGTGTGTGTGTGTGTGTGTGTGTTGATCATTAATTGTTGTAGGAGGGCCCAGCCCACTGTGAGCAGTACCACACCTTAGGTAGGTAGCCTTCAGCTTGCTAAGCATGGGTTGGTGAGTGAGCCACCGGGTAGCATCCTTCCGTGGCTTCTCTTTCAAGTTCCTGCTTGGAGTTTCTTCCCTGACTTTCCTCAAAGCTAAAATAAACCCTCCTATCCCCCAGTGTCTGTAGCAGCAACATATTGAAGCCAGAGCACACTTGTTCCAACTGATCCTGGACCGCCTGTCAAAGTCCCTCCTCTCCCCGTGTTCCCCTTCCCAAATGCCATTCTTCTGATTCCTGTGGAGATGAGCTCCACCCTTCCCAGTGTCTACAGATCTTTAAGGCACCTCCAGCCACCCAGGATCCTCTGTTCCAATTGTGTGTCTCACTCCCTTTCCCATGGCATCAGCTCACTGATCACACCCGGGCAACTAAGATTCGCCACGCTTGTATTCCACTCCTACCACTGTACCCAGCCCACCACCGGCTCTTTTCCTGCTGGTAATGGAATAAACAGACCCTCCAATGTACAGCAGCGTGTCAACCTGTCTGATCTTCCGCAAAGGCAGAAAACAGGTCAGAAGGTCGCCCTGGACTAAGGACAAAACCCTTTTCCCAGAACCTGCCTCTGGGAGACAAAGTCCAGGATAAGCAAACAGATTATCTGCAAGGTCCCCTCCATCTCACCAGGGTCACATCCCACCCCAGGTCATAGAACGACCTAACCAAATGACAGCTTTTGTGGCTTGTTGGCAACAGGGCTTTGTACATAACAGCTGAGGAACTTGTTGGGCAAGCCGGGTCTCTGAGGACTCTCCCCTCTGGGATCTCCACCTTGCTTTCTCTGCTTTGTATCTCAGGGGCTTGCCTACCGTTACCTGACCGGCATTGGGGAGAGACCCAAGTTCAAGTGTGGCCGCCCCACAGACACATAAATAGAACCTAGGCAATAAAGAGCAACCACGCAAGGCTTCCAGGGGCCTTGATTCTAAAAAGCTGCTGCCATGGGTGTCTTCCATGCTGACGTCCTGACGGCCCGGTGGAAGCAAGACAAAGCTGACTTCTGTTTTTCTTTCCAAAACTGGCAAGGTCAGCGAGATGATGCAATACGCCTGGGGCACAGGTCACCGCTGTGCTTCCCCCAAGCTTCGTGCTCCGTCAGAACCAAATGTGTACCTGGGTTCTACAGCACCTGATCATATCTGTGGCCAAAGCATGACCGAAAAGCTTCATTAAGCTTAGAAATCCTATTTTATCCTCTCCGACTTTTTGCCAGTATCAACCATATGAGACTGGGGCCGCCTGGTACTAAAGCCAGGAGATGAAGCATTTGAGGGCTTCGCAGTCCTTCTCGACAGACTGCAGATGCATACGCAAGGGCAACTTCGTGTCTGGCAGGGACTTCCCACAACCCTGAGCTACCTGCTCACGAGAAGAAAGTATTCACTGGCCTATTTGTAAAACGTTACTTACTTCCCCTACGTGTGAGCCTATGCAGTACCCACAGAAACCTCAAGGGGGTGTCGATCCCCTGTAGCTAGAGATACAGGGCATCACAAACCGTCCAACACAGGGACTGGAAACTAAAGCTGAGTCCCCTGGAAAGGCAGCAAACACTCTGAGCTGCTGATCCAGCTCAGCACCTTCCCTTGCCCCTGTTTAAAGACAAGATCTCATAGAGCCCAACTGGTTTCCCTCTGTAGCGGAGGCTTGCCTTGAACTCCTCATCTTCCTCCCTAATGTTAGGATTGTAAGTGGGCACCATCAAGTCCAGCTGCCATTAAAACTGTTGCTTTTTCTCTCCGTGTCTCTATCGCTGTCTCTCCATCTATCTGTGTGTGTGTGTGTGTGTGTGTGTGTGTGTGTGTGTGTGTGTGTGTGTGTGTATCTGGTGTCATGTGTGTGTCTGTCTGTCTCTCTCTGTGTCTGTGTGTCTTGAGTCTGCCTGTGTGTCTGTCTGTCTGTCTCTCTGTGTCTGTGTGTCTTGTGTCTGCCTGTGTGTCTGTCTGTCTCTCTCCTCTCCCCCTCCCTCTCCCTCCCTCCTCTCCCTCCCCCCTATCCTTTCTCCCCTTCCCCCTCCTCTCTCTCTCTCTCTCTCTCTCTCTCCCTCTCTCTCTCTAAGTAGATGCATGTCACAATCCACAGGTGGAGATCAGAGGACAACTTGAGAGAGTTAGTTCTCTCCCTCAACCACGTGGGTTCTAAGATTCAAACTCAGGTCATCAGGCTTTGTGGTAAATTCCTTTAGCTGCTGAGCCATCACCCCAGACCAGCAAAGGTAACACGTTGATTTTTTTTCTTTATCATATTTATGTATATTGTCCTAGGAATTAAATCCAGAGCTTTGTGCATGCCGTCTACCAATGAGCTACAGAGCTAGCACATTGCCAATTTTTGATTCCCTAAATCCTGCTATTTACCTCTGCTGTGTCTAATGTTTAAACTGTGTTTGTCCAGCACAGTATTAACTAATGGTTTGGGGAAAGTGACTGGAAAGCAAGAGCCTGGAGACCATGGATGGTGCTACAGGACTACGGGTGCTGCTGTGTCTCCTCACTCTGCAGACCATGCCTGCTCTGGGCTTGGCAACAGGCAGACCCAGGGGCAACGAGGTACGTGACTAAGCCCTTAAGCATAGACAGGCCTGCCTAGGCCCTGGGGCTGCAGAAGACCCTGCATCAGGGACATGAGCTCCCCACCCCCACCCCCACACCCCTCAACCCCCTTCCACCGGATCATTTCTGCCTGAAGAGAGAGCTTCCCAGCAGCAGGAGGGAAGTGGAGGAGTAGAGAACACAGACCCCATTCCCACCCCTTAATAAATGGATCAGAGTCCCCGAGCTTCCCCACTCACACTCGGCTGTGCTTTTGTTTTTGCAGAAGCGACAGGCTGTGGACACAGTAAGTTAAAGTCTTGGCAAAGGGGTCTGAGATGGGGCCCTTACTGCAGGTTTGCTTTCTCCCACCCCTCTCTCAGTGCAAGAGGCAGGGGTCCCATCGCTTGAAATGTGACTGCTCACCTCATGTCTCCAGCAAAGAAAGGGGGTCTTCTTGGGAAGACTGCTATATTCTTCAGGAATCTGGGCACCTTACTCTGGAGTGGGAAAAATCCCTTCTTCTTCTTCTTCTTCTTCTTCTTCTTCTTCTTCTTCTTCTTCTTCTTCTTCTTCTTCTTCTTCTTCTTCTTCTTCTTCTCCTCCTCCTCCTCTTCCTCCTCCTCCTCCTCCTCCTCCTTCTCATTATTATTATTATTATTATTATTATTATTATTATTATTATTTACTTCAGACAGTCAATGGTGTGTCCATCAGGAGCTTGAAAGTCAATTGCAAAGTCACCTCTCGCTTTGCCCACTACGTCATCACCAGTCAAGTGGTCAACAGTGCTAACAAAGCCAGGGAAGTGGCTTTTGATGTGGAAATCCCCAAGACAGCCTTCATCAGTGACTTTGCCATGTGCGTGCATGCCCTACCTTACTCTACTCTGGTGGTGTCCATTCACCTGTTCAGCCTGAGGCCAGAGTACCCAGATCTCACTTGGGTCGTGGTCAGCACAGCTTAGAGGGGCAGGAGGAAAGAGGTCCCTCAGAGTTATCACCTCCCACCTTATACAGAAAATCTGACCGCTTGTTCTCAAAGCTTTTGACCTGAGGAGCAGAGCCAGAGTGCGATGTGGCCTCTGTGACCATGGTTACCTACTGACTTCCCATGGGCCCTCTGAGCAGTGGAAAGCAGAGGCAGTGGACAGCAGAGACTCCCTTCTCAAGGAGTTGTGTGGACAGGGTCTGAGGCTCAGCATAATACAGAGGACAGCCGAGAGGCAGTGAAGTCAGGTCACCACCACTGGGGATCGTTCCTTTTCATGCAGAACAGCAGATGGGAATGCATTCATTGGGGACATAAAGGACAAAGTGACTGCATGGAAGCAATACCGGAAGGCAGCCATTTCAGGGGAGAATGCTGGCCTTGTCAGGTAAGTTCCAGGCCTTAGTGGCCAAGCCTCCAGGGCTCTCCCTTCTGCCCATTCAGGATAGAGCCAGGCACTGTGAGATGCTATTGGGTAGGGAGCATCTCCAGGAGGAGAGAAGCTTGAACAAACCTGTCTTAGCTGGCATCTAGGGCTAGGGTTGGGCACCCTTGATCTTTCTTGTGGAGAAATGGGTGTCATCCTTGAGCTCCAGCCTTCACTGTCCAGTTGAGGTTATCTTGGGGGATGGTGTGATAATAAGAGAAACTGGTTCTGAGGGACATGCTTTAGGTGTCAAAACAACACACGTCTCCCCTTTGCCTATTGTGGCCTCTGGTGACATGTCCAGGGCCTCGGGAAGAAATATGGAGCAGTTTACCATCCACATCACTGTTGGAGCCCAGAGCAAGGCCACGTTCCAGCTCACCTATGAGGAGGTACTAAAGAGGAGACTTACGCAGTATGACATCGTCATCAAAGTCAGACCGAAGCAGCTGGTACACCATTTTGAGGTACTTTGCAAGTCCCCAGGCAGGACTTTTCTCTTTCTCCTCCCCACCCCCAACCCCAACCTCCACTGTGGCTTCCAGCACTGCTTCAGCCTTTCCCTCAGCCCAGACCCGAAAATACAAAGAGTGAGATTGGGTCCTCAGGGTGGGTTCCTGTGGGCTCTTCCCGGGCAGGAAGCCCCCTGAATCTCCCAGCTTTACTGTCATCCATGGCACCCCAATTGATGTATCTACTAAATACATCCCTGAGTTTTCCAGGACTGCCACCAGATTACAAAAAAAAAAAATACTGACAACTGTGTGTCAGTCAGCATGAGGGGCGAGGCTGCAGTGTTCAGGCATGTGCAAGCATCTTTCAGTCAATATTTCCGGACTGCCTAAGATAAGCCAGGACTGGGGGATACTGCACACAGTGGGAGAAGGCAGCTCCACAGGGCTCTTGGCTGAAATTTGGTGCTAGTCCAAGTGGGCCTTAGCACAGAACTGTCTTCCACGGTGCAGATTGATGTGGACATCTTTGAGCCGCAGGGGATCAGCAGGCTGGATGCTCAAGCCTCCTTCCTCAGCAAGGAACTGGCTGCTCAAACCATCAAGAAGTCTTTCTCGGGGAAAAAGGTATGTGAAGAACAAGCGGTGGGGAATGGACTCTTAGAGACTTCTCCGCTCAGCTCAGCCTTTGTGAAATATCCAGGCTGGGCACGGGAGCAGGCAGTGTAGGTAGGCTGTCACGCCGAGTTATTAGCCAGACTTTCCATCAATTGTGGCAAATAATGGAGAGAAACCGTTTCAAGGAAGAGGGATTTATTTCGGCTCATGGTTTCTGAGCGCTCAATCCATGGTCAGCTTGTTCCACTGCTTCTGGAACATGGCGAAGGAACATCATGGCAGAAAAAAATGCATGCAGGAATAGAGGTAGAAGAGAGAGAGAGAGAGAGAGAGAGAGAGAGAGAGAGAGAGAGAGAGAGAGAGAGAGAGAGAACACTTAACTTTCAAAGGCACCTCTCCAGTGACCAACTTCTTCCAACCTAGCTTCACTTTTCTCAGTTCAACCACAGACCAAGAGTCTATTCAGTTCTTTTAATTTTGTTATGTTTTATCGAGGAAGGGCCTTATCATCCGGCTTAGACTGTCCTTAACCAAATAATCCTCCTGGCTCACCCTCCATGTGCTGGGATCACAGGTGTGATCCACCACTCTGGGTAATCTATTCATGCTCTGGGTTCATCAGTGGATTAGCCAATCTGATGATGGAGGCAGTGCATCATGATCCAGTCGCTCCCTCAAAGCCAGACCTCGGAACCCTGCTTGCACCAGGTACCAAGCCTTCAACACACGAGTCTTTCATTAAAACTCTCCATACACAAACTGTAGTGGGTGGTGGACGTATCCAGCTGAAATCTCAGAAGCGTTCTAGCCTCCTGCTTCAGCCAAGTCTGATCTGAGGTAGGAAAGAACTAGTCTCAGCAAACTGGCTGTGTCCTGACCACTTGTACCAGCTTCATGTTTGCTGTGGAAGATCACTTGGACACTTAGAACAACCCTTAGCTTTTTGTTTTATTTTTTGTTTTTGGCACAGGTTTGGAATGGCCTGTGACCTATCCGAGAACTTATCACTTGCCACCCAAGGTCCCCAGAAGTCTTGTTCTTGACCCATTATGGGGCCTTGCAAACGCCCTGCTTCCCAACTGGCCCTTAACCCAGGCCAAGAGCAACCGTCAGCTCTCGCACCCTTTGCGCCGGGACTCCACAAGTCACTGAAAAGAGTCTCTTACAGTTCATGGGGTTACCTGTAGTTTTCATTATTCAAAAGTTATTATTAATTATTATTATGTGTGCGCAAGCACGCCACACGTATGTGTTTGGAGCGATGAGGTCAGCTCTGCGGATCACTTGTCTGCCACCTGTCAGCGGGTTCTGAGGCTCAGAATCAGCCATGCAGCTTTTCAGTAAGCACTTTACCTGCTGAACTGCTCCCTAAATCCGGAATGCCTTTTAAACTAAGCCAGACACCTCGAAATGCTAGCAAACTTATTTTCCAGAGGGTCGGGGATGGGTCGTCTGTCTAACAGTCATTGTCAAGTCTTTCTATTGTAAAAGATGAACATATCTTATTATCACAAGCTAATTAACCTTTAAAATCCTTTAAAGAAAACATAGAAAGTACAGAAATAGAGAAAGTGGTGAGTCACCCGTAGCTTCTGTGAATGTCAATACCACTCAACTAGATGACATCATCTTCCTGGGCCTTCCCTCTCCTCTCTAGCTTTTTGCCAATCAAATGACTGACGGTTGTTGTTGTTTTATTTTGTTCTTTTCCCATGCACAATGCTGTGTCTTACTTTTTGTTTTTAAAGACCATATCCATTATATCATTGTGTAGCCCAGGCTGGATTTGAACTAGAGATTCTCTTGTCTCAGCCACTTGAATGCTGGGATCACAGGATCATGGGCATTGCTATCATGATGGCTTACAGTTCGAAGTGACTGATACCTTTTACACTAGCATACTGGTATTATTTCAATCCTAAATGCTGGTGATTATTACAGAAATCCCAACTATTCAGGAGCAAAAAACAATAGTCTTTTCTCTTACTACAGACGAGTGTACACACTCAAACCTAGAAGGATGGCCCACTGGGCTTACTCCTATGCCTGTGGACAAACCCATTCAGGTGTATACACACACATTCACACACACACACACACACAGACACACACACACACACAGATACACACACAGACACACAGACACACACACACACACAGACACAGACACACAGACACACACACACACAGACACACACACACAGATACACACACACACAGACACACACACACACACACAGAGAGACACAGACACAGACACACAGACACACACACACATACACACACAGACGGACAGACACACACATACACAGAGACACAGACACACACAGAGACACAGACACAGACGACACACACACACAGACACACACAGACACAGACACACACAGACACAGACACACACAGACAGACAGACAGACACACACACACGCGCACACACATGCACACATGTGCACACAAAGCTTACGCTGTTTTGCAGACATCCTATTTGCACCCTTGGTGCCTCACACCTTCTTTGCTTTCAGGGTCATGTGCTCTTCCGCCCCACTGTGAGTCAGCAGCAGTCCTGCCCCACGTGCTCTACCTCCTTGCTGAATGGAGACTTCAAGGTGACCTACGATGTGAACCGAGACAAGCTCTGTGACCTCCTGGTAAGCCGAAGGCTCATGGCCCAAGCCCTGGAGGGCAGGGAAAGTTGACTGAGACAAAGGCCTCCCTGCGTCTTTTCTGTTCCAGGTGGCCAACAATTACTTTACACATTTCTTCGCCCCCAAAAACCTGACCAACATGAGCAAGAACCTGGTTTTTGTGATTGATATCAGTGGGTCCATGGAAGGCCAGAAAGTGAAGCAGGTAAATGACAGCTTTGAGCAGCTCGCCCAGCAGGAGCTTCTCTGGTTCACCCTAAGGTCATGAAGGTTTGGTTGTAGAGCATTTGGGGCTTGTGCCGATGGACGGGGAAGGGGACGTAACTGGAAATCCCTACTTGGGAATCAGCCAGTTTCCTTGTTGTGCAAGTACAGGCGAGCACAGCTCTCAGTTTTGAGACAGAGGATAATGGTGCCTGTGGGTCACGGAGTTTCCTACGGAGAATGGCTCAGTAGAGAAAACCCATGCCCTGAAGACACCGGGAGGGACAAATGATCTATGGGCTGGCATCTAGTGCTCCCAGGGCTTTACCCAACGGGCAGTGAGGCCATGTCTGCACAAGACAGTTGGAGACGGGGATTTCTTTAGTGATCCTAGATACACCAAGCTCTCAGTCATTTCTTCTCCCTATACTCAGTCCTTTTGCCTTCCCTGCACCCTGCATACACTCCAAATGCCATTAGGATGCTGTGTCCTTGGGGGCTGTTTGACTGTCACCTCTGCTTGCCCACTGTGCATGTCTACAGTGGCTTACCTGGGTTCCTGGAGAGAGCTATCCATCATCCTTCAGCCCCTAGCAGCTATGTCCCTCCTCTGACTTCCTGTCCTTTCAGACAAAGGAGGCGCTCCTTAAGATATTGGGGGACATGAAGCCAGTGGACAACTTTGACCTGGTCCTCTTTGGGTCTCAAGTGCAGTCATGGAAGGGCTCACTGGTACCCGCGTCTCACGCCAATCTGCAAGCAGCCCAAGACTTTGTGAGACGCTTTTCTTTGGCTGGAGGTAAGGAAGGGGCCTCAGAATGGCCTGGTGTTACTCCTGTCTGCTTGGAATGACTGTAGTGGTATGATATTATTATATTATATATTATATTATATGTATTATATTTTTCTCCTTTATAGCCACAAACCTGAATGGAGGCTTGCTCCGAGGAATCGAGATCTTAAACAGAGCTCAAGGAAGCCACCCAGAACTCAGCAACCCTGCCTCAATTCTTATCATGTTGACCGACGGAGAGCCCACTGAAGGTGAGTACCTCAGGGGCTGCCTGGGGAGGCGGTAATCTCCTCACTTCCAGAAATGACCAAGCTGATACTGGATATTAGTCTGTTGGAGAGGCCACTGGGGCAGAAAGTCAAGAGCTGGTCTAAAAACTGTCCAGACCACAAAGTCTGTAGGAGCTCCGAGGTGCTCCTCTGACCTGTGAGTTGGCAACAGCAAATGGTTTTGTATGAAGCTGGGGTGCTTAGGGGCCCAAAGGATGGGCAGGATTTACCCACATCGTGCCACGCCCAGGACAAGGGGCTGAAAAGAGACCAAGAGAATGAGATGTGGCTCTGCCCTCAAGCTGACCCAGGTGTAGAGAATCTCTACCACGGAAGCTAGAGGATCAGGGTGCCACGGGGCTATGGAATTCCTGACAAGGGGCACCTGGCTCAGGAGAGGCTGGGGAGGCTGCTGGGAAGAAGTAAACCCTGAGTTGGAAGGAGGCAAAGGGACAGGAAGAGATCTTGGCAGGGCCTGCCCAGTAGAATTGTGCAGAATTGAGCAAATTTGAGGGGTGGCCTGACAGGGCCTCAGAGGCTGTGGCAAGGAGCCATGGGAGAGTTTGGTGCAGTCACATCTGCCCGTGATAGGTCCATGTGGCTGGGCAGGGCCTTCGGTGAGCTGTTTCCAGCTGTCGCAGTTGCCCTGTGCTGCCACCAGTTGTCAACGGGGACTCAAGTTTATGTGGGATAGGAACCTTGGCTCCCAGGAAATGTTTTCCAAAGGCTTCTAGGGACCCCCTCTGCCTGAGATCTAGCATCCCATCACTGCCTGGATGTGTGGCTGCAGGGGAGACGGACCGTTCCCAGATCCTCAAGAATGTCCGCAACGCTATCCGGGGCAGATTCCCGCTCTACAACCTTGGCTTTGGTCACGACCTGGACTTTAGCTTCCTGGAGGTCATGTCCATTGAGAACAACGGATGGGCCCAGAGAATTTACGAGGACCACGATGCCACCCAACAGCTACAGGTCTCCCTGACCCCTCCCGCACACCATCATCAATATGCCATGGGGTCTGGGTGGCCATTTGCCTTTTAGCCCAGAGAAGATAGATATTTAGAGTTGAAGTCAATTATATGACCATAAGCAGTTACTTAACCTCTCCGAGCTTAGATTCCCCCCTCTAATGTGGAATAGCAACACTGCACTTTGTCACTAGACTTCTGGTCAGGTTCCTGGGTGCTCTGTTTGAGGGACACTCCCTCTCCCTATCCCACAGGGTTTCTACAATCAAGTAGCCCACCCCCTGCTGACAGATGTGGAGCTGCAGTACCCCCAGGACGCTGTCTCAGCTCTAACACAGCACCGACACAAACAGTACTATGACGGCTCTGAGATCGTGGTGGCTGGACGCATTGCTGACCACAAACTGAGCACCTTTAAGGCGGATGTTCGGGCTCATGGGGTAAATGGTGAACTCTGAGGGGTTGTAGAAACTGAACAGTGCCTAGACACCCCAAACTCACACTGTTCTCCCTTCCATCCCAAGAGCCTCTCTTTCCCCATAGTAATATCTTACTCCTAGGGGAACAGGGACTGAACAGGTTGAAATGGAACTAAAGTGGCGTCACTTACTTGTCATCCCTTGAGTCAGACGGAGTCCTCAAAATTCCTCACACCATCTGTTCCCCTCCCAAGCATGAGAGAATGGGAGGCCAGCCTCTGCTTCTCACTAGATCTCATTCCGGGACACACCCTGTGTACCAGGCCCAGCATCTTGGCCCAGTGAATGCAACTACATATGCATGTACGGAAGGTTCTAGGAGACCAGGCTCTGGGGCATGAATTCAACCCATAGTGAGGTTGAGGGCTCAGGACTCGGGCCTGGAGGGAAGAGTTAGCTAGAATCCAGCCTGACTCTGTTCAGGCCTGTAGGCTGTGCTTCGTCTGAACCACAGCGACAGCACTGCCGTGGATGGGTGTGCATGTGTTGTGGGTAAGTGGAGAAACCCACACAGTACTCGATGCAGGCCTTGGGGTAGAGAACATGTTGGGAAAGACTTCACTATTGTAGCTGGGAATCACGGCACGTGCCTACGCCATGGCACGCTGACCAGGGCAGCCCAGATGGAACTCTGTGACCCTTGGGAGAAGTGAACAGCAGAAACAGTAGATATCTGTTAGCCTTTTTCAGGGAGTGACTTCATGGGGACAGGCCTGGGCCTCCTGTCCAAAAGAGTCTTAGGCCTAGGCTAAGCCTGGCTCACAAGAGGTGGTTAGCCAGCATCTGTAGAATGAACACACAGATGAATGAATGAATGAATGAGTGAATTAATGGGTAAGTGAATGAGAGCGGATGAGTTAATGAATGAGTGAATGAATGAATGAGCTTATGAGAGAGTAAATGAATTTAATTAATGAATGAATGAGTGAATGAGTGAATGAATGAATGAGTGAGTGAGTGAATGAATGAATGAATGAGTGAATTAATGAGCGAGTGAATGAATGAGTGAATGAGTGAATGAGTGAGTGAGTGAATGAATGAGTGAGTGAGTGAGTGAATGAATGAATGAGTGAATGGATGAATGAATGAGTGAGTGAATGAATGAATGAGTGAGTGAATGAATGAGTGAGTGAATGAATGAGTGAGTGAGTGAACATGAATGACAGCAGGCAACAGGCAGGAGATAGCACTGAGAATGAAGATGCAGAGGCCAGATAAGGGTCAGAGCCTCAGGTACCATCCAGGGCTTGTACTGTCATTGCTTACGGCCTTGCTCCCCTTTCGACTCTCAGGAAAAGCAAGAATTCAAGGCAACCTGCCTGGTGGACGAGGAAGAGATGAAGAAACTGCTCCGAGAGCGTGGCCACATGCTAGAGAATCATGTGGAGAGGCTCTGGGCCTACCTCACTATCCAGGAGCTCCTGGCTAAGAGGTAGGGTCCCTGCAGCAGCCAGGAGGAGACTCTGTGTGGTCGAGTCAATGGTGGTTCTGAGCCTGCAGGCTGAGGGGGCGGGGGTGCTTTCCCCCTCTGCTTCACTCAGGGTCTGCAGTGTGTGGGGTCTTCTATGTGTGTGTGGGTTCTGGAAAAGAATAGCTCATCTGCCCCACTGAGCTTCCTCACAGCAGACTGCCACTTGCTATGGAGCTGCTGCACCCAGACACATTTAGCACTCATCCTCTGTGAGGGAATCTCTCCATCTTCTCTGCTCAATGGGAGAGCAATGCAGAGCTCAGAGAGGTGGGTTAGCATGGTCTCGTGGCAGGTAAGCGTCCTGGTTATCTCTGAGGTACGTGCCTTGGCCCTGCCATGGGTCTCACAGGCACGAGATCCCTGACCCACAGCCATTGCTCGGGGCGGGTGCTGTGAGCGCTTGGCTGTCTGATGAATGAGGCAGAGAGTGAGCAAGCAGGCAGGAAGCTGCATGCCGGCCATCATGTGTGCAGAGAGGGGCCTAGGAGTCAAGCGCACGTCTCACACACAGGATGAAGACAGAAGGGGAAGAGAGGGCCAACCTGTCGTCCCAGATCTTGAAGATGTCACTGGACTATCATTTCGTAACGCCGCTGACCTCTATGACTATCAGAGGCCTGACAGACGAGGATGGGCTGGAGCCCATCATTGACAAGCCCCCAGAGGGTACAGGCATAGGGGGATCCATGGTCAGCAAGCGCATGTCCCAAAGTCCCCCCAGGGGTTAATTCCTTTTCTTTTCCCTTTCAGATTCTCAGCCCTTAGGTGAGTTTTCGGCCTGTTGGTTTGGCACCATCAAGTGACTGACACGTGCTGTATGTTCCCCCTCCCCCCCAGCACAAACCCCACTCTTGCTGCATCTTCCCTGGCCCCACTCTGGCCTGGGCTTCTGCCTTCCCATCAAGCTCAGGGCTGCATCCTTCATGCCTCATGAGCGTTTGCCAGCCTTCCCTCGGGTCTCCATCAAACCCCTCTACCCAGTCTGTCTGAGGAAGTCGAGGACGTTGGAAAGGACTGAGCCTAGAGTAGTTCATCTCTCAGCCTGAGGTTCACCTGTGGAGTGAGCTGCATACCCTGGAGGTGGGGCTAACACTGTTTTCCTTGTCTTCTGCAGAGATGGTGGGACCCAGAAGAAGTAAGTGGCAGCCATCTTGGGGACCCCCTTCTTCACCTCTTCCTGCTACGTACCCTGTTGGTCATCTGACTGAACACTTAGTTCTGACTAAAACCCTGGTTATCACCAATCCTGGTTTCCATCCGTGGGATTCTTTAGGACAATCCTCCAGTGTAGGCCTGGCTTTCCCAGGGTCCCAGTTATTGACACAGGGGGCCAGATCATGTCATAGGACCAAACTTTTGTACCCTGAGAGGCCTGGCGCATGCGTGCTGCTCTAGTGCCCCCATTCTTGTAGCTTCAGGCCAACTGCATGGACGGGGTGCAGGTCTAGCTCTAGGAGACTGTGCTGCCCCACATCTTAGTACCATTTGTTCCCACCTACAGCGTTTGTGCTGTCAGCTGCACAGCCTTCTCCTACAGCCCACCCCTTAGGCTCAAAGTTGCCAACCCGTGTGACAGGTGGTAAGTCTTGGGAGGGTCTGAAGGATTCCCCTAATCAGCCCCATTGAACCAGCACCCCATTGAACGCACTCCATATTGTGTTCCCAGTGGACACCGATCCCCACTTCATCATCTATGTACCCACAAAAGAGGATAGCCTGTGCTTCAACATCAATGAGGAACCCGGTGTGATCCTGAACCTAGTGCAGGACCCTGACACAGGTATGGTGGGTAACGCACCCTCTGCCAGGTGGGGCAGGGCCAGTATCTTCCCTAGTTAAACAGAATCTATTGGGGTAGCTTTCACTGCCTTCTGCCTTGTGTATTGTCCGCTTGGCAGGCACCTCTTGCCTTCCTCTTCTGCCTTGTCCTTGACTGACCTTATGAGTGTGTGACTCATGCAACACACGGAACCCATGGCCCAATGAGCCTCACACTTAGTGTAATGCTCAGGCCGTGCTCTCTTGACATCCTCAGGAATTTTTTTTTTGGTTCTTTTTTTCGGAGCTGGGGACTGAACCCAGGGCCTTGCGCTTCCTAGGCAAGTGCTCTACCACTGAGCTAAATCCCCAACCCCATCAGGAATTTTTTTTTTTTTAAGGGAGCCTCTGTCTCATATCAGGGCCTGAACATCACGCAGGTCCTGAGGCACCTGACCATGACCATGCTATACAGAGCTGGAAAGCACCTCTCTAGTCAGGCTATCGTAGGGAAGGTTTTCCTGACCCCCCTATCCCACTCCTCATCCATCCAGCCAACTCCATGTCTGTTGAGCATTGGCCAGGGGCTGGGATGCAGCAGGAACAGAGCTGTCTTGCCCTCAACAAAGGAAGGGAGGAAGCAATAGGAGATCTTTCTCAGAGTGTCAATTTTGGAGCACGAGACTCAGCTTGGGGTCAGTAAGGACGAGGCTATTCAGGGTCTGGCAAATGTTTCCACACCTCCTGTGAATCTGTCTCCACGTGAGAAGGAGGATGTCCACTCCTTTCCTTGGGAGTCCAGAGTCCAGAAGAGAAAGCTAAATGTAGGGTATCTAGTAGTTATGGTATGGGTGGGAGGAGTGGTGAAGGACTAGTCCTGGAGGTGGAATGACCTGTGGCATGAAGGGGACCTCCGGGAAAGGATATGTGGCATGCCAAAGGCCCCACCTCACCCCACTGCAGGATTCTCGGTGAATGGGCAGCTCATTGGGATAAAGGCCAGCGGCCCTGGGCAGCATGAGAGCACATACTTCGGGAGACTGGGGGTCTCAAGCCCCACATCAGACTTTCAGCTGGAAGTGACTCCTCAGAACATTACCCTGAACCCCAGCTCTGGCGGGCCGGTGTTCTCCTGGAGGGATCAGGCTGTGCTGCAGAAGGACGGGTAACTGGGCCTGACTGAGCAGGAGGGAAGAAACTCACACGCTTTGGGCCAAAGCCCAAAGCTCTCATACCAACTGTGTTGCCTGAGTCCTCAGAGCCCACATTTCCCAAGCCGTGTGACCAAGTGACGTCCACAGAGCCTGTGCAGATGGCCAGACTCTGAACTACTGTCCTTTTTTTTTTCCCTTGGTTCGTGGGCATGAGCTTTGGGACTGGAGCCTTGGATCCCACCCCCACCTTCACCAAGCAAAGCCAGTCCCAGGTTGGCACAAGGCCATTCCTTTCCCATGGCTCTCCTACTTACAGCTCTGAGTTCGAGTCTTCCGGTCTTCCATTTTGGCCCCCATCATGTCTGATCCTTCCTTTACTCACTCATTTATTTAATCAAGCCCTCCGGGTATCAGCATAGCCACAGAAGAGGTGTTCTGATCAGGGGGAAGGTTCAGGAACGAGTGGGATTCATAAGACCCAGACTCCGATAGTCGCTGATTACTAGCTATGTGACTTTGAGAGCGTTACTTAATCCCTCTGAACCTTGGTCCTTCCACAAGGTCAGAGTGGGTGATTCGGTTTACATAGAGGACTTGGCACAGGGCCTGGGACATTTTAAGGCATACAGGACAGAGACATATGGGAGAGAACAAATGACACCCAGACCTTCTCAGAGTGAGGGCCACCAGGGAGAGGACAAAGGTAGCTAATCCTGTTCTGATACCTGCTTGGCCCTGCAGGGTAGTGGTGACCATCAACAAGAAGAGGAACCTGGTGGTGTCTGTGGACGACGGGCTACCTTTGAGATTGTCCTGCACAGAACATGGAGGGGAGTTCAATCCACCAGGACTTCCTGGGTTTCTATGTGCTGGATAGTTTCTGGATGTCAGCCCGGACACAGGGACTACTGGGTATGACTGGCCAGCCAGGTAGAACTGTGTGTTGGTTCTCCAAAGCCGGAATGCATTTGTGGGTCCTCAATGGCGGGCCGATCTCCAGAGCTGCAGATCTCTTCAGAGCTTCAGAGATGGGCTGTTTAGTGAGAGCCTTGTCCCTCTTAGAGATGGTGACTGAATGTAGGGTGAGACAAAGCTAGGGGATGTTGGGAGAAATGTCCGATTCACAGAAAGGTCAGGGGTCACGAGGGACCTTGTATGAGTGGCAGCCATTGGTTACCAGGTCAGTGTAGCACTTGTTATCTCTGTGCTCTTGCCCTTCATCAGTAACCCCAGCCTCCAATGCACCTTTGCAGGGCAATTCTTCTCCCCACTGGATTTTGAAGTATTTGACCTCCGCCCAGGCTCTGACCCTACAAAGACAGATGCCACAATGGTGGTTAAGAATCGGCAGCTGACAGTCACCCGGTGAGTGGGTTCGTGTCCATCGCTTCTGCTCTTGGCTGCGTTTTGTTCCCTATCACAAGTCTCGGCCTTCCTCCTGGTGTCATCTGGGGAGGGGGAAGCTTCCTGGGAGATCTAAAGAGGGACAGCCACTATCTCGTCTCATTCCAGAGGGTTACAAAAGGACTACAGCAAGGACCCCAGACATGGAACAGAAGTGTCTTGCTGGTTTGTCCATGACAATGGAGCTGGACTGATCGATGGTGTCCACACTGACTATATCGTCTCTGACATCTTCTGAGCCCTCCAGCTAGCACAGCAGCCCTTGCCTGGAACCGCATGTGAAGTGGGAGAGACGAGCTTAGCATCAGATTAGCTCCATCTTCCTGAGCAAACTGGCTCCTTGTGTCAAGATATCCTGTGATTTCATTAAAGAGAAGCTGTGTCCAATGCAGAGTTGGCTGCCTTTGGGGAGAGGGGGATCAGGGGGTAGCTCAGGACCTCATCGGACCCAGAGATGGGCAACGAAGACAAAGTTGGGAGGGAAACCCACCAATTTTGCAGCACCGGCTGCATCCTGTCTCTGCTTGGCATCATGGCCTCTGAATCCCTTGAATAAGCCCTTCATGTGGTCCAGGAACCCAGAGATGTTATGTGACCAACACAACTAACCCAGAGCTTCCTACGGGCTGGCCCATTAAATGGTGAAGAAATGGAAGTTAGGCGACCTGTTGAAAATCCCTCAGCTAATGAATGACAGACCCGGGTCCTCAACCCATGCACATCACAGGTGTGTCCTGTGTAACTCTTCCAGTCGGCTGTGAGGCCTGTGGTAAACATGAACAATTGAAGACTATTTTGCAGGTAGATTTGGGGACCTGAGGAAATCTTACAGGTGCAAGCACCTCAGACCCTCCCCCTAGTCACATTTCCTTGTGGGGATGGCAGCTTGTGATAGCTAGACTGGTACATCCTGATGACAGAAACGGCCACTGTTCAAAGCTTGGACTTCAGGGTCCTGGAACAGCACCCCATTGTCTCCTCATACTGTCTAGAACTGTCCTGTTAAGGCTCCTTCCCCTGGGTTGGTCATAGGACTTTGTTACAATGAGATATCGCACAGCACAGGATGATGCACCCCCCCTTACTTGGGGGAGCCATTGCCCTTCGTGTGAAGGTGGATGGGACCCTGCCCACTCTGGTTAAGAGTTTCTATTTCTTTCTCTTCTGTCTTCAGACAGTTCCCATGACAAACAAAACTCATCAGGGCCCAGATTAGACAAAGCCTGGCTTGGAGTAACGCAGATATTGTATTATGGTCTCATTTGTGACAAAAAAATTTTAAGGAAGGAAAATTTATTTTGGCTTACAGTTTGAAGAGGTACAGTCCATCATGGCAGAGAAGGCGTGATGGCAGAGGCAGGAGGCATCCACAGACAGCTAGCTAACTGATGAGTGCTAAGACTTCTGGTTTCTCCTTTTTATTCAGTTGAGAAGCCCAGCTCACGAAATAGTACCACCCAATTTAAAGTGGGATTTCCTGATCCGATGAACCTAATACTGATAATTCCCTATAGGCATACCTGTATAATCTAGATATTATATCACAGGTGTTCCTAGAGGTTTGCCTCTTCAGTGATTCTAGATCCACAATCATAAGTAATTGTCACAAGTTTACCCCTGTCAACCTGGCACCCAAACTTATCACTGTGAAGATATAACCTTCTACTCCTTTGTTCTCACAGGCTCATGGCCATCTCAATGCAAAATGCATTCAGAACATCTTTGAGAGTCCCCATAGTCTTTTGGCATTGACACATCTAAAAGCCCAAAGTCTTCTCAGAGACTCAAGACAGTCTCTTAACTGTGGACGCCTAGAAAAATAAAAAATGAACAACAGACTTCTAGTGTTTGCTGGTACAAAGAAAACACCCTCCCCATTTAGAAGTGGGGAGAATGGGGTACTAGGGATGACCCCATGCACGCAAATATCCTCAGTAGACATCTCGTGGTTTGGCCACCTCCATATTCCTGGAGTCTCCATTGCAATTGATCCTTTACCCTCAGAGCTTCAGACAGATTTCTCAGGACCACCTTGCAGGTACTCTGACCTGCCACACGGGCCTGAATATGATCTCTGGGAGCATGGTGGAAGACTCTCTCAACTTGGGTCTTCTATGCCTGCAAAAGCAGTTCCACAGGGGTTTAACCTTGTGTAGCAACAGTTCCTCTGAGATTGAGACACCCCACCCTGCAGGGAAGCTCACTAGTCAAGAGGTAAACAACTCAAAATAGCTTTAGGAATTCCCTCAAACTGACCAGATTTACCAGGACCCTTCTTTTCCAAGAGTATGTGTCTTAATTACTGACAACACTGCTATTATGTGTTAGTGTCTGTGAAGAGATACCATGATCAAAGCAACTCTTGAGGGCTTGCTTACAGTTTTAGAGAGTTCATTATTATCACAGATGGAAATAATCATGGCTTTGGAGCTGTACCTGAGAGCTTTACAACCTGGTCCATAGGCAGGAGGCAGAGAGAGGGAGTGACACTGGGCCTGGTGTGGGTTATTAAAACATCAAAGCCCGCCAAAGCGAGTGACCCATCCCGGAGCTCGAGTTCGCACCGGTCCGCCCCGCGGCTCAGCCCAGCCCGGGCCCTGAGCCCCTCCGCCACCGCTGACGTCACCGCCATGGCCCGGCCTCAGGAGTCGGTGGAGGGCTTCCCGGTGACGCTGGTGGAGGAGGGCGACCTGTACAACTGGGAGGTGGCCATCTTCGGGCCCCCCAACACCTAGTATGAGGGCGGCCACTTCAAGGCTCGCCTCAAATTCCCCATCGACTACCCATATTCCCTACCAGCCTTCCGGTTCCTCACCAAGATGTGGCACCCAAACATCTATGAGTCAGGGTACGTGTGCATCTCCATCCTCCATCCCCCAGTTGATGACCCATAGAGTTGGGAGCTGCCCTCAAAGCGGTAGAACCCCAGGCAGCATGTCAGGACCATCCTCCTGAGTGTGATCTCCCTGCTGAATGAGCCCAACACCTTCTCGCCTGCCATCGTGGACGCCTCGGTGATGTACAGAAAAGGGGAAGGACAGCGAGTACACGGACCTGGAGACCAAGGTAGATGCAGAGCGTGATGTCCTGAAGGTGCCCACCACGCTGGCCGAGTACTGCGTGAAGACCAAGGCGCCGGCGCCCGACCAGGGCTCAGACCTCTTCTACAACGACTACTATGAGGATGAGCACGGCGAAGTGGAGGAGACCGATAGCTATTTTGGGGATGAAGAGGATGACTCTGGCACCAAGGAGTCCTGACCCACGTCCCTGAAATAAACTCGCAAATTTTACCTCAGCAGGACCCATGTGGGCCTCAGGCGACCAACAACCTCACCGAAGTTCCATGTGGGCTCCCATCCCATGATCCTTAGGTGCTCTTACCCGTATTCCCCATGGTTTTTTCTCGGCTTTGGAGAAGAGCCGTGGTGCAAGGCAGATACCCTACTCAGCTTTCAAAGGATGACAAGCCTGGGAGACTGGGGACCGACTGCCTGGGGGGAGCCAGAGACTCCAGCCCAAGGAGGGCCAGCCCTACAGTCTCCTCTCTGCTTTTGGTATGTGTGAAGTCCAAATAAAATAGCTTTCTGAGAAAAACAAAACCAAACCAAACCATCAAAGCCCACCCATAGGGACACACTCCTTCCAGCAAGGTTACATACACCTTTTAATCCTTCTCAAACAGTTCCACTCCGTGGTGCTCAAGCATTCAAATATATGAGCCTATGAGGTCATTCTCATTTAAACCACCACAGTGTGCAAACAGTAAAAGCTACTTAGAGCCGCTCTTAGACAAGAAAACAACCAGGAAGAAACAAAGACAGGTTGAACTGCCTAGGAGAGAAGGACACTCCCCACTCTGTGAAGTGCCTGCAGGCTGTACCTGGTGCTCCAGGTTTCTAGCTGCTGTGAGCTGACCCCAAAGCTGGGGTGGGCTTTGGCGATGCAACGTTGAGTTATTTCTGCTCTTATAAAAAATGCCTTTCTCATATTCCTGTAAGTAACCCCAATAAAATTCATTGATTCACCAAGTTGGTCTTAGGTGGCAGCCTTTCTTTGGTTTGTCATGGCCTACCTGGAGTGAGTAGATTTTGCACGCTAATGTGTGTGTGTGTGTGTGTGTGTGTGTGTGTGTGTGTATGTGTGTGTGTGTGTGTGTGTGTGTATGTATGTATGTGTATGTGTGTGTGTATGTATGTATATGTGTGTGTATGTGTATGTGTATGTGTGTGTATGTGTGTGTATGTGTGTGTCCACGCGCATGTGTGCATTGTGTCTCCTCACAAAAGTCTGTCACACAACAGTTTCTGTGATAAAAATACCCTGACCAAGCAACTTAAGGCAGAAAGGGTTTATTTTAGCTTACAATTCAGAGATGCAGCCCAGCGCCAGGGAAGGAATGGTGGCAGGAATATAGGTGACTGGTCACATCGTATCTTGAGTCAGGAAGTAGCAAGCAATGAGCTCTGTACTCAGCTCTCTCTCTCCCTCCCTCCCTCCCTCTCCCTCCCTCCTCTTCCCTCTTCCTCCCTCCCTCCCTCCTTCCCTCCCTCCCTCCCTCTCCCTCTCCGTCTCTCTCTTTCTCTCTCTCTCTCATTCAGTCCAGGATCCCAGCCCACAGAGTGGTACATCCACAGCTAAGTGGGTCTTCCCTCTCTAACCTAGATAATCCTTGACAAGTACTGAAAGGCTTGTCTCTTCAGTGACCCAAGATCTCGTCAAGTTCACATTTTAACCATCATAGAGGCTGAGCTCAAAGGCTACCCCAGGTTTGGGAACACAGAGTCCTTCAACAACAAGTCTGTCAACTCGCTGTGGGAGGAGAGATCAATTTACCTCCAAAGGCATTCTGGGAAAGCAGGACTGTCAACTGACTGGATCATCTTCCCCTCCTGAGGAATGAGCAGGGGACAAGCCTAGGGATTGAATGGAGTCTTTATAATTCTAGTCTTGCATGATTCTAGTTTTCTCCAAATTCTTGGTCATCCTTCTTAAGCAGTCATTAAATTCCTAGTTCAAGTTCCTCCTATCCCGGTACTCTAAGTCTTTAGGGAGGAGACATATTCAGATGAGAAAGGCAGGGGGAGGCTCCACAGGTAGCTGTTATTGAGGAGCAGGCTTCCTTCAACCCCAGCCTGCTGAAAATGGCTGTGTGACTAGAACCTGCCCAGCTCTAAGGAAGAGGCCTGGTTTTGAGGGATCTTCTCCCTACATCTGGTCTTGGCGTTTTGTAAGAGCAGGTCGGCGCTGCCCGGCTGGGTGTCTGTCTCTCAGCAGCAGCCCCTGTCACCCCACCGTCTGTGCTGACTTGGTAACCCTGTCATTGCTGTTCTGCATCTCCTGCCACTTCAGTCAATCGGCTGAGTCTTTCCGTAGCCCCACCTCTCAGTTTCTGCTTTCAGCCACCTCTCTCTGTAGCCAGAGCCCTGTGCGTCTGCCAGCCTTGTCCAGAGCTTTCAGCCAAGAGCATGGTGTCATCCGTAAGGTAGCTGGCCTCAGCTCAGGTAGACAAGGGTCTACTCTGCTGAGCACACACGGAGGATACGCAGAGAGGTCGTATCATGGTGGGCATGGGGCATCGGTCCTGAATAGGCCACCCTGGTATGGCTTGGGAGCCCTCATGCAGAAATGTGAACCCCTGGCAGGGTCCTAGGGCACACATTGAGCAAATTAAGGCTTGTCCTATCCAGGAAGGGACAGTCCAGCATAAGGCAACAGAATGGACTCCCAGAGGGTCTGTTGGGACTGGCTCAGTGATAAAGAACCCATTCTGCTCTTGCAGAGGACCTGAGTCTGTCTCCTGGCACCTGTGTTAGGGACAGGCACCTGCACTCACACACACATGCGCACGCACGTGCACACACACACACACACACACACACACACACACTTAAAATAAAACACATCTTTGAAAAAAGAAATAAGCTATCACGCTGTGAATAGCCACATGACAAGGGCTTGATGTCTGAGAGACAGCCAAAGCCGATTCTTTTAAAAATTAAGAACAACTTTTGTCTAGTCAGGAGGAGGGAAGCCAGGGCCCTTGGGCTGGCAGAGGGAGATGCAGCGAAAGACAGGCAGGCACGCAGTCAAGAGAGAGACACTCAGAGAAGCAGTGTGGACTCAGATCCCAGGGAGAGCTAGGTTACAAGGCTCAGAGGTGGTTCAGTCCATGGGTCCCTGGCAGACACATCAGGTAATGGGACAAAAAAAACTCAGCCATGGGGGGTCTAGTTGGAGAGTGGCTGCCTTGTGAGAGTTGGAGCTGGGATCCAGGCCCAGACTAGAGGCGATGTGGGTGGCAAGAACAAAAACATGGAGCCCTAGATGCAGGGGTGCCAGCCGTTCTAAATGCAGCTCACACCGCCCTCATCATCCACACCAGGGAGAGTGGGGGTCACTTGGTTCACACAGCTCCTGCCTTCCCAAGGGCCTCCAGAGTATCGGGAGTGTAGCACCAACAGTGTTTATTGTATCCACTGGGCCCTCTTCATAGAGACTCACTGGGTGGTTACTCCACCCACCCCCCAGTTCCCGGAGCTGATGCCTGCCTCCCCTGCTCTGGCCCCATGGTGCAGGTCGTTGACCCTGCTTGGAAAACACTGGGCTGGCGTATATAAAGAAAGCAGGCCAGGTCTGTGTGCTCAGCAATGGTGACTCTGTGGTGGCCCTGCCTTGTCTTGGCTCTGCTCTCTGGCTTGGAGACCTCTGGTTTTCCAAGGAGTCCCCTCCGGCTGCTTGGGGTGAGTAGAACTTCCTGTCTGATATCGGGACTTTGAGGGTCATATTGGCAGAAAACTCCATCCAAGTCCCCTGAATGAGGGGAAGAGGAGGCTAAGGGACTGGACAGTGTTACTAGGACAGCGTTGGACTCTGGAGAATTACGTCCCAGTTAGGATTGATAAACCAGCATGCTATTTAACACGGAGCAGAGCTCTTCTAACTCCCAGGCTTCAGTTTCTCCGCCGATGAAATGGGTGATGAATTGGGAACTTCTCACCCAGGTCTGCAAGGGCCTGTCTTAGGTGCAGAGCAGGTGCAGAGGCCTCTAGAAAATGCTAGTTTGAGCCTGATGAGTGGGTGAGTGTTCTAGACTATGACTAAAGAGACCAGGAGCAAGGGAGAGCAGAGTGAGAGGCCAGGTAAGATGGGGCGTATGGGACATCAGGCAGCTTCTGGCCTCCTCCATAAGTGACCTGATGACACATCCCTTTCTCTAACTATCCATTGTCTTTCTCTAACACATGGCCTGGAGGGTTCTGTATCTCTGAGCCCTGGCCCTAGCACAGAACCTACTCCCAGGCCATTGGGGATGTTGTGCTTGCCCTGAACTCTTTATTTATCTTTGTGTTTACAGAAACGGAGCCTTCCAGAAGGGGTAAGAACTTCTTGGGGGGGGGGCTACAGACTGGGTAGGGAGGGGGCAGAATGGAGGGTTCTCCACTTGCTGAAGATACAGATCATAATAGCATGGTCCCCAGAGCTGGAAAACAGCTCATGGCTCCATCTTGGCAGGGCCCCATGTGACCCAAAGACCCTTGGGAAAGAGCACTATAGCCACAGTGTTCCACTGGGACAGCATGGGGGGGGGGACCTTCCTTTCACACCACTGATCAAGTACTTGCTGGCACTCCGCTGCAGGGAGGACTGGGAGGGATGGTGAAGCAAGCTGTTACAAAGTATCTAGATTCGTTCTTAACCCAGCATGCCTTGCTCTATTACCTCTGCTGGAAAGAGGGTGTCTGGGGACTTCCCACAGGAAGTAGGTGTGTTTGAATAAAAGTACAGGTCTACACCAAAGGACACAGGAGGTGGAAGAGTGTGACGGGAGAGGAGAAAGAGCCATGATGGAGAAAGTCTCCTAGACGTAGCTGGAGCTCAGCATACGGAGAGCCAAGACTCTCCGAGGAAAACCTAGGGGAAGGCTTTACTTGGGAGAGGGGCTGGGTCGGAGAGCTCGCTGGTTGCAGCTGTGTGCTAATTGCAGCATTGAGAATGCAGAGTGTGAGCACTGTAGCAGCCAGATGAGTGACAAAGGACACTGTCCAGAGTCCCAGTGTAGGTGACTGTGAGGACTAAGATTTATCAGGACTTGAGAGCTCATAAGGGAGAATTTGGAAGGGAAGCCACCACGCTGATGAGTTGGTTTCCCAGGATGCAGTTTAACTAACTACCCCTCCAGTGATCCCGGCCCCGCTCTCCCACAGGTGGTGGATGGCATTGAGATCTACAGCACCAAGATCAGCTGCAAGGTGACCTCCCGCTTTGCTCACAATGTTGTCACCACAAGGGCTGTCAACCGCGCAGACAAGGCCAAGGAAGTTTCCTTTGATGTGGAACTGCCCAAGACAGCCTTCATCACCAACTTCACCTTGTGGGTGCCACCATAGCTGTTCACTTTAAGTTCCTTAAATGGGGGAGCGGGGGAGTGGGTTCTGGCCCAGTGTGACAGGCCCTTCCCCTAAACTCTTTATCTACAGGACTATTGATGGTGTCACCTACCCTGGGAGTGTCAAGGAGAAGGAAGTTGCGCAGAAACAATATGAAAAGGCTGTGTCCCAGGGCAAGACAGCCGGTTTGGTCAAGTGAGTGTGGCTCTTGGGCTTTGAGAGAAGAAAGCAGCTATAATTACTATAGCAACTACGCGTACCCCCAGAACATCCCATTTTAAAGCAACTGAGGTTCGGAAGAGATAGGGAGGTCTCTAACCTAGGATCTGAGCCTTGGATCCAGGACCAACGAAGGATGGGTTCCTGAAGTCTTTGCGCTAAGCACTGTCTTGCACCCCCGCCCCCTAGGGCCTCTGGGAGGAAGCTGGAGAAGTTCACAGTGTCTGTCAATGTGGCCGCAGGCAGCAAGGTCACCTTTGAGCTGACCTATGAAGAGATGCTCAAGAGAAACAAGGGAAAGTACGAGATGTACCTTAAGGTCCAGCCCAAGCAGCTCGTCAGACACTTTGAGGTAAGCAGCCACCCCTGCTTGGAACCACAGAAAGCCCAAAGAAGGGCAGTGGGGTCGGGGGGTGGGAGAAGGAGGGAAGATCTCAGAGCTGAGCCAAGGACGTTATCTCCAAGGCCCTGTACTCGGCTGAAGTGATTTGGAAGCAGCACAATAGCGTTAGCTACAACAGCCGGGAGCCAAAGGGAATGATACTTCCGTGCCTGGGCCCTTGAACTGGGGGATCCATGGCAGACAGATGATGCAGATGTTTCGTGCCGCTACACCCTTTGAACTTTCCTAGTAGCTGTCAGTGAGGCTCCCTGTATCAGCATAGACCCATGCCATTCCCCTTGACTCTGTCCCAGACCTCTGCTCTGTCCCAGTATGACATCTCCTTCGTTTGGCCGTTTCAGATCGATGCACACATTTTTGAGCCACAGGGCATCAGCATGTTGGACGCCGACGCCTCATTTATCACTAATGACCTCCTGGGAAGTGCCCTCACCAAGTCCTTCTCAGGGAAAAAGGTGATGTAGATACCTCCAGGGCTTGGGGTGCAGGGGGTAGGCCAGCGCCTTGACTTTGCTGATCTAAGGGGTCTCAACTCTACCGGGACAATGGGGAGATGGGAAGCCATTTATACTCTGGCAAATACATGGGCAGGGAAGGGGATGCAGATCAAGGAACCGAGGCTAGCTTTGCTGACTCCACATTAAGGGATGGGAGACTAAAGAGAATCGGTTTAATTCTCCTTCTTGGTGCTGGGCAGTTGACACAGTCACTGAGCCTCAAGCTATGCCAGGGCAAGTGCCCAGTGGCAGTGGGAGGAGGAAGTGTCAAGATCAAATCTCAGCTGCCCAGGTTCTCCAGAGAGACGTTCGAAGAGCCTACGCTCAAGAGGGCAGCTAGTGTCTGGATGCTCCCAGTCCCCTTCATTGTAACACCCCCTTCCCCACTCGTGTCCTTCTGCCCCCCTTTGGGCGCCAACTCCAATTCACAAAACCACTCAGCACAAGGCTCTCTCATATGGGGCAAAACTCCCAAGCCCAAGTAACTTCTGGGACTGAGCTAAGGACTTGGGATGAGATAGCCAGAAGGGAGGAGAAAGACTAAATGAAAATGACAGCCCTCCCCACCCCAGACAGGTTCTGATCACCCAGGGAGGGAGGTATTCAGAAAGATGGGGCACGGGAGCAGCTTTACCCAGGAGGAACTGCCAGTTCTTCCTGTCTGCCAGTGGGCCACCTTCACAAGGCTCAAGGCTTTTCCTCCCTCCCCGCAGGGGCATGTGTCTTTCAAGCCCAGCTTAGACCAGCAGCGCTCATGCCCAACCTGTACGGACTCCCTCCTCAACGGGGACTTCACCATCGTCTATGACGTGAACAGAGAGTCTCCAGGAAATGTGCAGGTAGAGGTTGAAGGCTTCGCCAGGCTTGCCTGCTAATCCATCATCATGGTGGGGAGAGGCCAATATCCTAAGGGACTGCAGAGATGTCCCTTTCTCCCATCTGTAGCACCATTTCCCTTGCATGGTGCCTCCTGGAGAGTGGAAATTCTCATTCCTCTAGTAATGAATTTTTGACTTCCACTTGCAAGGAGAGGCATTGCTAAATGGGCATTGGCCTCCACCTCTCTCCCACCTTTGCAGATAGTCAATGGCTACTTTGTGCACTTCTTTGCACCCCAAGGCCTCCCAGTGGTGCCTAAGAACATAGCCTTTGTGATTGACGTCAGTGGCTCCATGTCTGGTCGGAAAATCCAGCAGGTTTGTCCTCATCCAACCCCCTCCCAGCACCCAGGGCAGCACTGGGGCATAGAAATGTGAGGAGGAAGAGATTTTACATTTTATTATTATTATTTTTTTTAGTGTATGAGTTCTCTATCTGCTTATTCACCCACAGGCCAGAAGAGGGCATCAGATCCCATTACAGATGGTTGTGAGCCACCATGTGGTTGCTGGGATTTGAACTCTGGACCTCTGGAAAAATAGCCAGTGCCCTTAACCGCTGAGCCACCTCTCCAGCCCAGAGATTCTTTATTTTTTTTAAGTGGGAAGATTCTAGTGTTTCTGGTGGAAAAGGAGGGATCAGACAGAATACGCAAATCCTTTACACATTTTCAGAGGGAGTTGGGGGCCCCGGGCAATGCTAACTCAGAAGGATAAGGGTAGAAGGAGCTCCTCCGTCAGCCTAGGCTGGGGAGCGCCCTGGCTCATTCCTTGTGCATGTCTTTATGGTGCATTTGTCTTCCTCCTCCCTCAGACCAGAGAAGCCCTTCTCAAAATCCTGGATGATATGAAGGAAGATGACTATCTGAATTTCATCCTCTTCAGCACTGGTGTGACCACCTGGAAAGATCACCTAGTCAAGGCCACACCTGCAAACCTCGAGGAGGCCAGGGCGTTTGTGAAGAACATCCATGATCAAAGCAGTGAGCTGTGGGGGGGAGGGGCAGATGCGTATTCTACCTGGTCCCCTTTCTTGCACCCGCAGCCCATCTCCGCCGTGCCTCTTCCTTGGGGTAGACCTCAGACTTGAAGATGAGACACCAGGATGTCTCTTCTGCAGCCTAGGGAAACCTGTCCTCAGCGCTTCTAACCCGTGATCCTGGTGCTCTCAAGTCTCAGCAGGATGAGGCGCAGGGAACCCTGTTTCCTGTGGAAACAGACACGACATCTATATCATTTCCTTCCCACTCCTGGTGACTCCACCTGACTGCTTGTCAAATTGCCGTAGTCATCACACGCCTAGAACCTCTGAGCACCCCTTTGATGCCAGTGTGAAAGTCTGTGCTGTCCATCCACATATGTTGTTGGCACGCCAAGGACACTCCCCACCTCAATGGTTCTGTCTCTCTGTCGGTGTACAGTGACCAACATCAATGACGGGCTGCTGAGGGGTATTGAAATGCTGAACAAGGCCCGAGAAGACCACCTTGTCCCGGAGAGGAGCACCTCCATCGTCATCATGTTGACGGATGGGGATGCTAATACTGGTGAGGGAGAGGGAGGCTTGAGCCCAAGATGAGTGCCTGCCTGCCTGCCTGCCTGCCTGTGTGGCTGACTCACTACAAGACCCTGGGTGTCTTTTCTTGTGGTTCCCTAGCATCTTGTGAGCCCCTTAAAGGCAGGTGCATGCCTATCCTTGTCAAGGCTCCCTACCAGCTATGCATGCAAAGAGTTAGCTCTCCCCAGGAGAGCTAGTGGAGGTGGTCCCCAGCATGAACGGTCCTTTCTACAGGCGAGAGCAGATCTGAAAAGATCCAGGAAAACGTCCGGAATGCCATCAGGGGCAAGTTCCCTTTGTATAACCTGGGTTTTGGCAACAATCTGAATTATAATTTCCTGGAGACTCTGGCCCTGGAGAACCACGGGTTTGCCCGGCGTATTTATGAAGATTCTGATGCCAGCTTACAGCTGCAGGTACACTTTACCTCAGGCGCTGTTTCTCAGGCCGCTACTTCCGCCATGGGCCAACTTCAGGCGTCAGATGGAGCCTCCTCTCTGTTAGAGTGCACCTCTGGCCGCATCTCGTTCTAATCTACATAGAACAGAGCTGCCTCTTCTGCAGGAGATCAAGCACAGGGCACTCCGTTAATGTATGTCTCGTGATCAATAAGTAATTTCTATGTAAGCATGCCCAAATATTTCACAGGACAATGGTTCACTAAGTCTGCAATAAGGGAGTGCACGGCCCCTGACAAGGTGGCTTAAATAACAGAAACACTGTGTCGAGGTCTTAGAGGCTACAGGTATGAGATCAGGTGACAGGGGCTTGGTTCCTTTCTGAGGGAAAGATCTGTATAGGCCTCAATTCTTGGCTTGTCGCACTCCTCTTCTTTGGCCTTCCCATGCATTCCTTCCTTGTGTGTCTGTATCCAATTTTCTCTTTTTATAGGGACACAAGGCATATTGGATTAGGGCCCAACTTCATGACATCACTGGACTATCTGTGTAGAGAGTTTACCTCCAAATAAGGCTGCACTCCAATAAGGTTAGGGCATTGGGAGTGCAGTACAAATCTGACTCGTGACAGACACAGAACTTTATACAATAAAACAGTATTTAAAAATATTTGCTAGCCAGATGTAACTGTGTGCCTCACTCTTCACTCTGATCTAGGACCTTCCTCAGGTGGTGGACTGCACCCCCACTTGTAGGGGACACTGGGGCTTTCCTCCCCTCTGACCACACCCCTTCCTGTGGCTAATATTTCTTTATTCAAAGTTCTGCCTCCAGAATTCTGTCCTTTCTTTTTATTCCCTCTAGTCTTTAAGATGGTGGGGACAGCCAGGCAGTAGTGACACATGCCTTTAATCCCAGCACTTGGGAGGCAGAAGCGGGCAGATCTCAAGACTAGCCTAGTCTACAAAGAGAGTTCTAGGATAGCCAGGGCTACACAGATAAGTCCTGTCTTGAAAAACCAAATAATAATAATAATAATAATAATAATAATAATAATAATAATAATAATAATGAAGCTTGACATTTATGGGCTTCTCTAGATGGTTTAATGGTTAAGAGCATTCGCTGCTTTTCCAGAGGTCCTCAGTTCAAGTCCCAGCAACCACATGGTGGCTCACAACCATCTGTAATGGCATTGGGTGCCCTCTTCTGGTGTGTCTGAGGACAGCTACAGTGTACTCATATAGACAGCGCCCTCATAGACTCCAGGGCACATCCAGGGCCATTTAGAAATGAAGACCAAGGGAAAGGATCAGTTCAGCCCTTGAGGACCAAATGCCACCTTGTAGCATTTGTGGGACCAACCTATCCCGGGCTTCTCCATGTCTCCCTTGATCTAATTTTCAGGGCTTCTACGAGGAAGTAGCTAATCCCTTGTTGACCAATGTGGAGGTGGAATACCCTGAGAATGCCATCATGGACCTCACCAGAAACAGTTACCCCCACTTCTATGATGGCTCTGAGATTGTTGTCGCAGGGCGTCTGGTGGACAGGAACGTGGACAACTTCAAAGCAGATGTGAAGGGCCATGGGGTGAGTAGCAACAAATGCCTGGGGCATGCTGGGAATGGAGGGCCAGCAACGACGGACCCAAGGCTTCTGGGAGTGGCGTCCTCCGAACCTGGCCCCACAACTCCATGATCCGGCTCTCGAGTTCCTCACTTGCTCCAATTCCCCACCCAGGCCCTGAATGACCTGACCTTCACGGAGGAGGTAGACATGAAGGAAATGGACGCGGCCCTGAAGGAGCAAGGCTACATCTTTGGGGACTACATTGAGCGGCTCTGGGCCTACCTCACTATTGAGCAGCTACTGGAGAAACGGTAGAGTGGGTCTACCCTCACCTTGAGGAATGCCTAGCGTTCTAGCACCCACCACAGCTCTGACTGCGTTCCGATAGAGACAGAAGAGTAAGACAGCCACCCGCTGAGGAAGGACATCACCATGAACATTCTTACTGCTCTGCCCCCCCGACCCCCATGTTTCCTTGCGTTCCCCCACTTCCTGCTTGTCCATCTCAGCCAGCAAGCACTACTGAGGACTGAGGGTACCTCTAGGGCAGGAGAGGACCTTAGCTTTTTCTCTTCATCAGCACCACCCAGTGATAGAGAGGTTAGACAGCACTGATGGGGGAGGGAGACCCAACACCTCAAGGGTGTAGCTGAGCACCCTTGAGAGGGCAATGCATCCCCCCACCCCCATCTCAGTGAGCTCCACTGAGCAGGACCAAGGATGTGGGCAATGAAGGGAAGGGAGATGTTCCCTAGTTGTCCCTGAGGATTCTGGTCTGCTTGGTGAGTTAGTGGGAGAGGAAGCAGCATGGTGTGCTCTGGGCTGACTCTGAGCTGTTCCTCCTCACAGCAAGAATGCCCATGGGGATGAGAAGGCGAACATCACAGCAGAGGCCCTGGACCTGTCCCTCAAGTACCACTTTGTAACTCCACTGACCTCCATGGTGGTGACCAAGCCTGAGGACAACGAGGACCAAACAGCCATTGCTGACAAGCCTGGGGAAGGTGGGCACAGGGGAAGAAGGCCAGAATCTAGGATCCTCCCTCTAAGACCCTGGACCCTAGAATCCTAGGAGAGGAGTTGGCTAAGCTGGGGACACCAGGCCTTTTGAAGAGGGGCATGTCTGGAAGTATCTGGAAGGGTATATGGAAGGAGTGAAGTGGTTATCAGGGACATGGGGTGGGGGCCAGTAGGAGTCTCTAAGTCTCTCAAGGGATGAAAGCCAAGAGAGTGCACCGTCTAGGACCAGCTAGACAAGATTTGACCCTAACTCCAAATGTAGACCTGGGACAAAGTACCAGGGACCTGGGATGTGTGAGAAAAGAGGCCCCGAGAGCTGGAATCTGAGACCAAACATCTTTAACAAGGCCCCAGATCGTACTCACCAGGGGAGCCCCAGACGTGTATCCACTTCACGGGGAGCCTGGTACTGAGAGGCATGGGGAACGATGGTCTCGTTCAGGCGCAGCCTCTGTTTTCTAGGAGTTTTTGGTCCTAGTGGACACCCTATGGGGACAAAGCTAGCTCTAAGCCAGGCTGCAGAGCACTCTCATTGGTTGCAATGGCCTTAGTCAGTAGCCAGTGTCTAATATGGTTTTCTTCTTCTTCCCTCACTGTGCCTGCATGTTAAGCTGAAGGTAAGCTTTGTGTGAGGGGGGAGGGAGGGAGGAGGGAGGGAGGGAGGGAGGGAGGGAGGGAGGGAGGGAGGGAGGAGGGGGAGATAGACAGAAGAGAGCTTTCAGCTTCACTCCAAGTCTCAGGGTTCCCATTCGTTAGGTAGAAGATGGCTTCCCTATCTCAAGATGGGCCAATTCTTGACAGTGTCCTGTTATCTGCAAAAATGAATAACTTTGATCCCTAGCACTTTGACACAACTCCTAGTAACCCGCACATGAATCTTTCCTAGTTCTCACTTCGTGAGTGCACTAAGCCAGAGGGGACTCAGCCAGTAACTGATTTGGGACATACGCCTAGGCACTTGGGCCCAGCGCCCATGCTGAAGGTGTCTGGGAACCAAGGCACCCCATATTTCTCTCGCTGTGAAATTAGAACAGTGTACCCCTCCAGCCCGCTAACATTGGGCAAGACTCAGCCCCTGCCAAACTGCCCACTTGAATCTCTAAGGAGCATACATATATTAGGCCGCCATTTTCCCTCAGGAGCTACCAACCGCTAAGAAACAGCAGACATTGTGGGTCTCACCCTATCCCACCTAGGGGCTGAAGAGTTCACAGAGGGCTGTGAACGTTGCTCATGAGTGAGAGGCTGATGATTTGATAGACTTGCATTTTGGATGTATCAAAATATGCTCCTTGCATTTAAATGACACTCACGCTACCAACATCCCTGAAAGGGCTTCCCTGAGCAAGTCTGCCAATGTTGGGGCCCCAGTGGGGACCAGTAGCCTTCAGGCTGACAGAAATTGCAAGGTTGGGAGCTGGGGGAAGGAAGCCCTTGGCTGTTTCTCATGCCTGCCCTTTGACGGTTTACTAGCCATCTCTTCGTCCGTGGCCTACCTGAGTGAGTACATGTGGCTGTGACACGAGCTTTCCCTGCCCCGGCGCCTTCTGTAGTGTTTCCTGAATCAACCTCCGTCCCCGACCGATTGACCAGCTGTCCTGAGGAGGTTGCATGCTGGTGGAGAGGGGATGAAATCAGTGGGGTGGGGGGTCAAATTGGGAGAGGCATAAGCCAAATTCGGAGTGGAGGTTCCAGATCTCCCCGGGACAGCTTGCTTCGTTCAATCTGGTCTCCCTTTGCTCCGTAGCCAGTCAGCAGTCCAGCCATAGCCCCTACTATTATGGTGAGTTGCTCGACTTCCCCCCTGGTCAAGGTTCAGGGTTGTGGGTATCTTGCTCCTGCTCACAGGCCCAAGAGTCCTGGTAAGGCTAGGAAGCCAGGGAAGTCCTGTGGTACAGGGTGTCAGCCCATTCTCTGATGTGCTCTCAGTGGATGGGGACCCCCACTTCATCATCCAAGTCCCGGGAAAAAATGACACCATCTGCTTCAACATCGATGAGAAGCCTGGCACGGTGCTGAGCCTTATTCAAGACCCAGTCACAGGTAGGGCTACAGGCGGGGTTCTTTCTGTCAGGATCTGAGTGTGAGTGAGTCCATGGACCAGTCCTCATGACTCTAGTAGCTATCCATCTTCGTGTGCAGAACACTCTGCACAAGGGAGGAGGGGCCGGCCAAACAAAAGACCCACTAAGCGCCTGGTGCTATTAAAGCCAGACCCACTCTGTGCCTAACGCTGTTAGAGAGAGGCAGAGATATGGGAAGCCTGACACTGAGGGTGGAGCCGGCCTGTATATTGGGAGCAGTTTTTTTCCTCTCACAACACTCCCTGACCCAGGAAAGAGAGAAGGCCCACAATGTCCCAGCATGCCCCAGACCCGAAGCGTCCCCATGGGCTTTGCTTCTGCTTGCCCTCAGCTTGCCTCGCTAAAGAGGAAGACATCCCTACAGGCCATAACAGATTCAAAAGCCCTCACTGGTCTCCCTTCTTGGCCCCCCCTCTGGCAGGCATCGCTGTGACCGGGCAGATCATTGGAGAGAAGGGCAGTAATGCTTCTTCCAGGACAGGGAAAACTTACTTTGGCAAACTGGGCATTACCAATGCTTGGATGGACTTTCGGATTGAGGTGACCACGGAGAAGATCATCCTGGGGAACGGGGATGCACTGAGCACGTTCAGTTGGCTAGACACCGTCACGGTCACACAGACCGGGTAAGTCCTCTGACTGTACCTCCAAGGCTGAGGAGGGAAGGAAATGCAGACTTCTCCCAGGAGTCACAGGAGAGACTGATGGCCTGGATGCAGTTCCCAAAGGATGGTAACCATGGGATATGCACCAACCCTTGAGAACCCTGTCATAGCCAAAATTTGCAGCTGGACAGTGTGCAGGACTCACTTTGAGGAAAGGTATGACCTTAGGCAGAAGTCACGTACAGTGGCACACATGTAGTCTAGAGCTCAGGACAAAGGACTGATTGAGACCAGCCTTGGCAACATAACAAGGCCCCATCTCTAAAATTTTATTATTATTATTAATTATAATCATTATTATCTTTTCTCTCTCTCTCTGTGTGTGTGTGTGTGTGTGTGTGTGTGTGTGTGTGTGTGTGTGTGTGTGTGTGTGTGTGTGTGTGTAAGTCAGCTCTCACCCCCTCTCCCTCTCCTCCCCCGGCTCTGTGTCAGAGGACAACTTTGTAAACTCAGTTCTCTCTACTTCTGTGTCAATTATGTGGGTTCTGGAGGTTGAACTCAGGCCGTCAGACTTATGCAGGAAGTACCCTTATGCAGTGAGCCATGTCACCAGCCCTTGCAAGAACCCATTCCTAAGCAGACAGGAGGGTTGAGAGTGCTTGCAAACATCTTTAATCCCTGCCACCGGGAGATAGAACGAGGGTGATACCCAAAGTTCCAGGTCGGGCATGGGTTACATGACAAGTTCCAGCCTAGTGTATGAACGCACAGAGACCATGGCAACATGAACAAGACCTGCATAGGTTCAAGCCAGATGAGGTGCCAGCATCAAGAAGTGGACTCAAAGTCAAACCCCTCGCCAAGAAACTACTTGAAATGGATACCCAGTGGCAAAGGAAGAATCTGTTTGCTCCAGTGGAATGTCGCTGGGTATTACAACGATATTCCAGGGCAGCCCG
Organism: Rattus rattus; assembly: GCF_011064425.1. Taxonomy (NCBI): domain Eukaryota; kingdom Metazoa; phylum Chordata; class Mammalia; order Rodentia; family Muridae; genus Rattus; species Rattus rattus. The sequence goes on along the minus strand of NC_046166.1, from coordinate 6,614,067 downwards.
TGCCCACGAGTAGTTAGCAAAATAGACTCCATGTTTCGTTTTGCTCTGCTTTTGTGGATCTTTTGTTTTGTAGTCTCTTGTTTGGATTGTTTGCTTGTTTTATTGATTGTTTGCTTGTTTGTGTTTGTTTTGGTTTAGTTTTTGTGTTTCTATCATCTGTCCATCTGTCTGTCTGTCTGTCTATCTATCTATCTATCTATCTATCTATCTATCTATCTATCTATTTCTCTGTGTGTCTGAGGAAGAATGGGCAGAGAATATGTAGCTGGTTTGGGAAGATCTAGAAGGAGATGGGGAAGGGAGACATGATAAAAGCATATTGTATAAAATATGTTTTACTTAAAATATGTTTTAAAAATACAATTTATTAAAAAACAACCAGGAAAGAAGGGAGGGATGGAAGGCAGGAGGAAGGAAGGATTTGCAGCCTCTCTTGCTGGATCTGCTAGTTCCGAAGCTTCATAGCTTTTCCTGTTTGGAGTCCCAGGGATCCCATTCTTCTCACTGAAGCTCAGAGAGTACAACTTGTCCAGGATCACACAGAACTTGAGCTGGTTCCAGGCCTCTGGCTTTCTAAGCCTCTTTCCTGACCCTAGAGGAACCAAGGTTCACTCTGTAGAAGGCATAGATGACGTATTTGCGGTAGTCTTATCCCAACATTGAGGTAGTGTCTGGCGTCTGTGTGCCGTCCCATGACATGTGCTTGGAAGGCCTTGCTGAAAACCCCTTGATTCATACGGTTAATGCCTGGGTCATGAGGCCTCACTTCCTAGTCCTCCTCTTCTCTCCTAGGCTGTCTGTAACAATCAACAGGAAAAAGAATATGGTGGTGTCCTTTGAAGATGGGATTAGCTTTGTGATCGTCCTACACCAGGTTTGGAAGAAACATCCGGTTCACCAGGACTTCCTAGGGTTCTACGTGGTGGACAGTCACCGGATGTCAGCACAGACTCATGGGCTGCTGGGTATGAAATGCTAAGACTGCAGGCTGCTTAGTTATGTGGAAGCCCTGGGAATAGACGTGCAAAGCTACAACTACCTAGTTACCCATACCTGGATCACAACATGTCTGCTCAGCCTCTGCGTGAAGCCAGTGGCCATGGCCCTCATACAGACAGAGGAAGCTCATTGTTAATGTTTCCATTCCCAGGCCAGTTCTTCCAACCCTTTGACTTTAAAGTGTTTGACGTCCGCCCAGGCTCTGACCCCACGAAGCCAGATGCCACAATGGTGGTGAAGAGTCATCGGTTGACAGTCACAAGGTGAGGTGGCATTTCTGACACCTTCACCCCACCTAGTACCAAGACAGGAAGAAAGAAGCCACTATGCCCTGGCACCCAGTTTGGCAGGCTCATGTTTTCTCTGGGGTACCCTTATTTCTTTTTGAGGTGGCCCTCTTAGACTTCTCCTAATCAACGATTAGCTCAAGCCTGGCTCCCTAGAAAGAACAGTCACATGACTTCATTCTTGACAAAAGAACTCTAGGCTCTGCACCTTTAGGCCAGGCATGGTAGCATATGCCTGCAATCTCAGCCTTTAGAGGTGGGGGTAGGAAGATCAGGAGGTCAGGTCCTTGGCTATAGAGCAAGTTCGGGACCAGCCTAGGCTACAGGAGACCCTGCCTTAAACATTAAAATAACACATAAAAAATAAAATATCAAAAAAGAATTTCAGGGGTTAAGTGGAGGGATGTAGCAAGGTGGCAAAATACTTACCTGGGACCTGTGGGGCCTTGGATTTAATCCTTGCACTGGAAAATCACTAAAAGAATCTCCTTCAACCTTCAGCCCATGATGTCTGCAGTCAAGTTGTTCACCCTGTACCTTATAGCATCTCTTTTTCTCCCAGGGGCTCCCAAAAAGATTACAGGAAGGATGCCAGTGTCGGCACCAAGGTCGTCTGCTGGTTTGTCCATAACAATGGGGAAGGGTTCATCGACGGTGTCCACACCGACTATATTGTCCCCAGCTTGTTCTGAGTACACATGCCAGCTGCTGCTGCAGTAGAAGGCCTGGAACAGGACACAGAATGGGGCTTGTGGGAAGGACTGGGACAATAAAGTGGGTAAACCAAAATGGCGATCAGTCTCTGAGAGCCTTCATGAGTCACTATTCAAGAAACGGAATGGCTGTTAGGAAGGCAGCTTCCTGGGAGTATCAGCTGAGGCAAGTGTGGGACAGAGTTGGCTGGGGTGACACATTGGGGAATCTTCAGTTGATGACGAGCAAAGGGTTTCTGAGACACCAGGAGGATGGGGTGGCGTGAGTCTAAAATCCAGGGATGTCCTACATCAGGGGTCCTTCTGTCACCACAGTGACAGAGGCAGTGTAATGGGGGATGGGAGGGAGGTTTGAGAGGATGTGGTTCATCACCGTGGGGCACTTACGTAGTCAGGATGGCCTTGGTCAGGGGTGGTAGGAGCTTGCCATGTGGCTTCCTCACATCTCAAGATCAGAAACAGAAACTAGGGCAGGAAGCAGGCCTGATTTATCTCATGAAGACCTGGCCCCTAGTGACCACTTCCTCCAGCTAGGCCCCGCCCCTTAAAGGTTCTGCGACTTCCCCAAACACAGTGCTACTCTCTGGAGGACTGAGTGCTCACACACACGAGCCTGTGGAGGACATTCCACAGTTACATAGTAACAAGAGGGACCCTTCATAGTTGCATAGTAACAAGAGGGGCCCTTCATAGTTACATAGTAACAAGAGGGGCCCTTCATAGTTGCATAGTAACAAGAGGGGGCCTTCATAGTTGCATAGTAACAAGAGGGGGCCTTCATAGTTGCGTAGTAACAAGAGGAGGCCTTCATAGTTGCATAGTAACAAGAGGGGCCCTTCATAGTTGCATAGTAACAAGAGGGGGCCTTCATTCTGGCTCACGACTTGAGAAGCCAACCTATGGCTGTCTGGCTGACACTGTGGTAGTGTAGTGACACAATACATCCTTATGGTAGTCAAAAAGGAAAAAGAGAGCCAGGTACAGTGACATATGCTTGTAAGCTCAGCGATTGGGAGACAGGAGCAAGAGAATTGAGATCAGCCTAGGTTACATAGAGAGCTGCTGACCAGCCTGGGCACATACAAGACTCTATCTCAAAAACAAAACAAAACAAAGCAAAACAAAACAAAACAAAACAAAGGAAAACAAAGGAAGAAAGAAAATTAAAAAGTGAAGTAGGACAGGAGGAGGAAGGGGGAGGAGGACAGAGAGATGCAAATGGTGGCTCGTTCCTGTGACCCAGCACTTGGGAGGTAGAGGAATGACTAACAGGAGTTCAAGGCCAGCCTGGGATACAGAAGACCCTGTTTCAGGGAGAGGGTGAAGGGGATGGGGAGGAGAGGGAGAGAGAGACTCTGTGTGTGTGTGTGTGTGTGTGTGTGTGTGTGTGTGTGTTAGGGCAAAGGGACAGAGGGACAGAGACATATGAATTCAGGTTTCCCTTCAGGGGCACGGCCCTTAGTGACCCAAGTTTCTTCCACTATGCCCAACCTTCTGAGGTCCCATTACCTCTTAATAGCGCTGTAGGCTGGTGACCAAGCTTTAAGCACATAGGCTTTTGGTGACATTCCAGATGTAAAATGACACCACTTATCTATTCAACTACCCACCCGGCTGCCCACCCACCCACTCCCCTACATGCACCCAGCTGCCGCCCTTGGAGTCAGCAGGCAGATGCGATACCCACGGCCAGGATCTGAGGCAGAGTATATGTAACACAGTTCATATCTTCACAACTGCCACAGTTTGCCTTCAGAAGGGCCAGGACTCACTGGATCCTCCTGTCACCTCACGATGGCCACTTTCTCTCTTCCAACAAACAAAGGTTGTGTTAGAGAGACAGAGGGGTCCCTATAGAGGGACCTGAAGATAATCTCCAGCCTGAGTGTTTTGGCTTCTATGAGACTTTGCATAGAGCACAGTTGACTCTCTCTGTACCTCAATCTGTGCACTAGGACACCCCTTTATCCCTCTGTGTACTACCACATCCCCCTTCATCGCTCTTGGGACAAGAGGCCTTCTGTCCTCTCTACTTTCTGTCCATACGCCATGTGTTTCTCTGCACCATTCAGCTTCCAGATACCCAAGCTGCTTCTGTCATGTGATCATCCTTCCTGGATCCTTTGCTCCTTCAGCTGTCTCTGACTGAGGGCCTAAGGGATGCTGGGCAGAAGATTCTCGAGAAGGAAGCAGTGGGTAGCTTGCTAGATGTCTGAGCAGAGAGTTCAATAAAGCTAGAATTAGGAATCAAACCTGGGACCATATTGAATGCAGGGTGCATGCACGTGTTTGTGGATATGTGTGTGTGTTGGGGGGGGGCTAGCATGTAGTTATGGGTCACAAGAATTGTCATACCTGCCACTACAGAAGGTCTATAGACACTCCCCGCTGCTGACATCACAGCTGGCTTTCCAGTGCTCAGACTGGCCAAGGGCCTGGAGGGGAAGGAAGGGGACTCCTGGTCTAGAGAGAGAGGTAGCATGAGACTTGACTTCCAAAGTGAAGGCCTTTCCCTGATCCTGGGGAATGTGGGAAGCAGGCTGGAGAATTAACGCAGCCCAAATTCTGCCCCTTCCCCAACACACAAGTAGGGAGGCACCTCCACTCGGGAAGACATTAGACTGGCTGTTTTCTCCCTCCTCCCACAGTGCCTCAGATCCTCTGTTCTTGCTGAGAGCCAGACATCGGAACATAGGCCTTGCTCAGGTGAAGCGAGCACTGCCTGGGCTGCCCTTTCTCTCCTCACCTACAGCACCCTTGTTCCTCTCCCCTCAGTTCAGTGTTCATTCTCTAGGCCAGGCTCCTGCTGCCCCCTGTTCATGGGTGTCCTTGTTGTACTTACTCAGAGTGACCTCCCCTTTGTCCTTCAGAACCACCTCTAAGCCTTTCTCATCCAGGGTGAACAAGTTTCCGTCAATTTTGTCACCTTGATAGAATCAGAGTCACCTGTGGGTGGAGCCTAAGGGAGGACTTCAGACTTGTTCCCGTGAGGGATTTTATTAACTGGGTTAATGGAAGGGGCAGACACAGCCTGGATGTAGGCAGCAGTATTTCTTGGGCAGGGCCCTGAACTGAAAAGGACAGCAGGGACCAGGCGAGCATTGGTGTGAATGCGTTAACCTAAGGTTCTCCGCTCTACAGTGTGGATGCGACGTGGAAATGATCCATGCAAGACGATCTGGCTAATTAAGCCAAATAAATGCATATAGATAATTTCATTAGCCGGTGTTCAAAAGCAGGCTCGTGTCTCTTGGTATCGAAGATTGGAGGTACAGCAGTTTAAAAGACAAAAACCACGGTTACATCAGTGCTTAGGGGAAGTCGAAGTGACATCTGTCATTTTGCAGAGCTTAGCAGTATTTTCCAGAAAGCACAAGACAATTACCTCTGATTTACGCTTCCTCTTAGCTATTTTAGTTTTGTGTTTTAGCTTGTTCAAACATCAGTTGTTCTGGTTAATATGTCTGGACCATGATTAGGGTCATAGACAGTCCCAAAAGATGTGGCTATTGGGGGTACTGATGTGTGTGTGTGTGTGTGTGTGTGTGTGTGTGTGTGTGTGCGTGTGCGTGCGTGTGTGTGTGTGTGTGTGTGTGTGTGTTTGTGTCAAGTTCCTGCTGCCTTAACTCCCACAGTGATGGACTTTGTAACAGGAAATCACTACAGACACCTTCATCTCTTATGTTAATATTTGTCAAAATATTTCGTCACGACATCATGGAACAGAATGAAGATAGCACCCAGGGTAATCCAGCCCTTGCCCAGGGCCAAGAGCAGCCCCCAGTGGGTAGAAAAGTGAAGGTTAGCGGTTCACTGTCCTGCAGGGGCTGCCCAGCACTGACTCCTGGGCCAGCCCAGCTGGTTGTGTTCCAGAAGCGTGAACTTGGGCCAGGCAGGCTCACCTGTCCTTAGTTCCAGAGGAAGTCCCTCATTCTGGGCTGCTTTCTTGTCTAATGGTGTTCTGGCATGAGGTCCCCTGCCAGGGTGGCTAGGCGGAGGAACCTCAGTGCAAGATGCATTCTCACACGTTGGGCAAGGCTGCCGGAAGTTCATCCACTGGCCTGATCATCCCTCATTCTTCTAGGAAGACTCACCCACCCAACACCCTCCACTGCTCAAGAGCTGGCACAGACTGTCTTTTTAATGATCTGGTCTGCTTTCCCTAACAGGCAAGTGGGCTAGCTCACTTCGTGTTTCATCCTGGCTACCAAGGAGAGGGAGCTTCCTGGCCAGCTGCTTCGGCAGTGTCCTCTATTTTGGTGGCTGATTTGACCCTCCGACTGCTTGGCTCTTTTATTCCAATACTCATGGCTTGATTCTCCGTACAGTATCTGTCTGTAAGCCACAGATTGTGCCCTCCCCCTTTTTTCTCAAGTAGGTTGTTGTAGGAGTCCAGTTGTCCCTTGGTATCCGTGGAGGATTGGTTTCAAGAACCCCATGAATACCGAAATTCCATAGATGTTCAAGTCCCTTATGTAAACCACTGTTGTATTCACATACAACCTGCTCAGATCCTCTTGTGCTCTTTAAACCATCTGCAGGGCCCATATAATACCCAACCATGTTAGACAACGTTAGGAAGGAGCAGAGTAGAGGAAACTTCTGTACCAGCTCAGTACGGCGGCAGCTTTCGGGAATATTTTTAACCCACAGTTGGTTGAGTCGATAGATGAAGAAACTCTGGATTCAGGCTTCTTCCTTCCTTCCTTCCTTCCTTCCTTCCTTCCTTCCTTCCTTCTTCCTCCTCCTCTTTCTTCTTCTTTCTTCTTCTTCTTCTTCTTCTTCTTCTTCTTCTTCTTCTTCTTCTTCTTCTTCTTCCTCTTCCTCTTCCTCTTCCTCTTCCTCTTCCTCTTCCTCTTCCTCTTCCTCTTCCTCTTCCTCTTCCTCTTCTTCTTCTTCTTCTTCTTCTTCTTCTTCTTCTTCTTCTTCTTCTTCTTCTTCTTCTTCTTCTTCTTCTTCTTCTTCTTCTTCTTCTTTCTTCTTCTTCTTCTTGATATGGGATCTATGTAGCCCTGGCTGGCCTTGAACCCACAGAGATCTGCCTGCCTCTGCCTGCCAAGTGCTGGGATTGAAGTTGTGTGCCACGAAGCCCAGCGTTAGAATACAAACTTAAAGAAATATTTCAGGTGGAATCTCCAGGGTGCCTAACTCTGTGAAATGCTCTGTCTGGGAGCTGGACTAGGTGTTGTGAAGGTATTTCCTCAGAAGGGAAGTATCCCTCATCCCCACCTCAAGGGAAGAAGGTTAAGGGAGGAGGGAGGAGGGAGGAGGGAGGAAGGGGGAGGGAGGAAGAGAGAGGAGGGAGGAGGGAGGAGGAAGAGGGAGGAGGGAGGAGTAAAAGATTAGGAAGCTCAGAAAGCAATAATCTTCCCCAAGCTGAAATTGCCAGGGGAGGGGACTCTGGTAAAACTGTCTGCAAGCTGTGCAAGACGTCCCCAGGGTATAAATTTCTCGTTCTCTCTGCTTCCTCCTCTCCCTCCTTTTCTTCCTCCTCTTCCTCCTCTTCCTCTTCCTCCTCCTCTTCTTCCCCTTCATCTTCCTCCCCTCCCCCTCTCTTTCTTTCTTTCTACTGTATGCTGCTGACTGGATTGGAACTCCACGTGCAGACTGGTCTGGCCTTGAACTCACAGAGCTCTGTTGCTTCTGCCTCCTGAGAACCAGGGTCAAAGGCATGTGACATCACGTCTGATTCTTTCTCTTATTTTTTTTTTTTTAAAAAAGGGTTCAGTATTTTATCTTTCGCTTACTTCTAACATGTAATTTATTTTCTTTTGTGTGTGTGGAAGCCTTGCCTGCGTGAACCTCCGTGTACCATTTGCACACAGGCAAGAAGAGGCCATCAGATCACTAGAAATGGCATTACAGACAGTTGTGAGGCACCACGTGAGGGCTAGGATCCAACCTGGGACGTCTAGAGGAGCAGCCAATGATCTTGACTGCTAAGCCATCTTTTCAGCCCCTTAGGACGTTTTCTTTGGGGCTGGTTCTGGGACCCGAACTCTGGGCCTCTGTGAGCAGAAAGTGCTCTTAACCACTGGCCAGCCCTGCAGCCACCAGGGATGCAACTTTCAAGAGTCATTTCCCATGATGACTCACTGTCTTTGAGTCACTCATGCTCTTGTATGGAGCTCCCCTCCGTGATCCTGTAAGTACTCAATAAACACATTGCTTTACCAACTGGCCTGGGGTGGAATCCTTTCTTTGACCTGTTGTTGGTGCCCTCTCCAGGATGAAAAGACATCCATTCACTTCTCTTCAAGAAAAAGATGTCATACAGTTTACCCTGTTTGAGTCAAAGCTGGTTTTTATGGTCCAGCCAACCGCAGAGCGCCCAGAGCCCTGTTCTCTCGGGAGAGTGCTCTGAGGCCTTCACTCGGTGCTGCACTGACATTTTGAATAGCTGGTTTTAAATTCCAGTGACAAAGACAAGGATGGGGTCAAAACTGCACTGTGGGCTTCCCTGGCCCCACCAGTTTTGGAAGAGTCCAATGCTCTTTAAGACAGAATACACAGGTTGGTACCCTAAGTCCTGCAGGACTGGCCACATAGAATCATGACAGCAAACTCCCTGGGTTCACATCACCCTTCTTTATTTGTAACAAGAGAGCACCCTCTTCCCCATCAAGGTCTAGGCCTTCCAGGCGGCCCTGTTGGCACACAGTGTCATCCGCCTGCATACGAGGACAACATGGCAGGTAGCGAACAATGCTCCTGTCAGTTCTATATCTTCACCGTCCAGCAGGAAATCTCTGTTCCCGGGAACCCGTCTTGATAACTCAACTTGAGCTCTCTAGGGTAGGAAGGCAACAGAGAAAACATAGGCAGGTGGTCCACCAACCTCAGGTAAGAGGAAAGAGATGGGGGTGAGGTGGGGGCGGCTGAAAACTGGAGCGGGAGTGTAGGGTGCCTCGAAGCCCCCCAGAATTCCCTCTGATACAGGTCAGGAGGGCCCAGTTGCCGGAGGACTATTGAAGAGGATTATTTGTGATATCTTCTGGGTCCAGGACTTTAGAAGTTTGAAAGGAGTAAGGAAACCATGGCGTCCGCAACCTGGTGTCCCAGCTGACCATTCTTTGTGGGGAATGTCCACATGCATGGACAGGAGTAGGGTTCTGTAGATCCCAGCTCTCACCCTCCTAATCCCTACCCCACCATAGCCGGGCCCAGCGGTCCGTCTGTACCTGGTAGCCGGGTAGTCGATTCCTAGAACTCTGACTGTCTGTTTTGTATCATCCCAGATGATATCCTGGTAAAACTGACCTGAGATAAAGGGTAGGTTGGTGAGGGTTAAGAACAGAGAGGGAGATGGGCAGAAGCGAGTGACTCAGCCTGTGCCTGGTCGGTCACAGCTGGGTTTTTAAGGGCAAGTGACGTCGTACCAAGCTCCCCTGTAATGTCGTTGGAGAAGTGATGAGTGTCATTCAAAAGCAGCATGAGTCCTCTCTGAGGGTCATCCAGGGACAAGAGGCCGATGGTGACTTTGTCTGGGCCACTGAGCTGTAGCAGTCCCGTCTTATCCATGGTCATCTTTAAGCTGCAGAGAAACACGAAATCCTTACCAGGAAGGCAGAGACCTTCATGGTGGAGTCTCAGTAGGCTGGTAAAGAGTCCCTTCAGTCTTTTAGGCTCAGCTACTCCGCTGGCAAGAGAGCACTAAAGCAAGCTCTCGTTTGTAAAAGAGAATGAAGAGTCCGGTTTTCGGTTTTAAGTTTACTTTCTCATGAGCGAATTTTATGATTTTATTGGTAGTGACGATACTAGTCACCGTCACTTTGACCGGACTGAGAAGCACCTGGAATATTAATAGAAGTCATCTCTGGATATGTCTAGACGTTTGGAGGTTAAGTGATGGGGGAACTGTCCTGACCCCGGGTCACACTATCCCACACATTGCGGGTGGACAGCATAAAAGGCAGGAAGAAATTCTCTCTGTTTCAGGCTCTCTCTGCTCAGCCATGCCCTCTGCCCTGACCGAGGCCTCCTGTGTGGACAGGATGAGTCCTCCCTCCCTGAAGCTGCTTCCTGTGGGTTTCTGCTCACAGCAGTGGGGAGTCTGCCACACCTATGCTTTCCGTAGCTTAGCTACGCTGACCTCTTCTTGCCAAAGCGTCACCCAGCATGACGGTGGATTTTCATTGTCGATTTGATTGGACTGTGAAATACTTCACAGACTGCAAACAAACATTTTTTAATGCATCTATTAAGGGATCTCCAGAGCCCACTGGCATGTTAGAGAGCAGCTCAGCAGGAAGGGCCACCCTGAATGTGGGCAGCAGCATGCACGTGTTAGGGTGGGGGGCCTGAATGGCACAAAAAGCGGAAAGAGGTTTGCGAAGCCAGCCAGACCGTTTGCTTTCTCCACCACTTGGTTGCCATGAGGTAAGCTGTGCGTGCTAGCTTCCCCTTAGGCTCACCATCATGATGATCTATCTGCCCAGGTCCAGAAACAACCAAACCTCATAACCTCATGACCTGAACACTGGCCAAAATAATCCTTCGTCCCTTGCTCCTCCCTGGTGCATGTTACAGCAACCAGAATGCTCACACGCTGCGGGTGACGGTAGCATCCATAAGGCCTGATGTCAGGCCTCATGCTTTTCATGAATGTCACCTTGAGATCACCAGGCTGGACACGTAAGAGACTCTGTACCATCTGGTGGCACACGTTCCCCCAACTACTTCCTTTCAATGGGTCCCTTAGGCCTCTGACTCGGAATCTGGATGGGTTTAGTGATTAGCAAGGGAACTAAGACCCAGAGAGCTGTGTAGTTTGTGCTCCAACCACACCGACCTTGCCAGAGACAGGACCCAAGTTAGTGATGGAGGGGCAGGTCCCGGGGCAATGCCTCCAGAGTTGTAAGACATTATAATGTACCCCTGCCCTACCAGGAGTGCAGCCTACTGCAGGGGACTCAGAACCAACCACTTCATCTGTGGCCCCGGGCCACCCATCATCACTAACATCACGGTCAGCACAGCCTGGGACCCTGCCCTGGGACTTACCCAGGTAACACAGAGAACAGTGTCTTCTTCCACTTGTATTCAGAGTTTTTTCGGTCCCGTGTCACCACCAGTCGTTCAGGGGTTGCATGGACCTGCAGGTGAGGCTTCAGGATGGTCACTTCGATCCATGAGAACCCGATATTCTTCTCATACTTGCCAACCACCTCCAGCCCTAAGGAGGCCAGAGCAGAGATTTCAAAGTCAATTCAGAGCAATGACCTGAACGAGTAGTCTCCATGGACTATGTCCTTTCTGGAATGGGTCCCCAGAAGGGTGTCTCTGCTTAGCAATACTTCAGGTCTGTTTTTGTCGTCGTCGTCGTCTTCTTCTTCTTCTTCTTCTTCTTCTTCTTCTTCTTCTTCTTCTTCTTCTTCTTCTTCTTCTTCTTCTTCTTCTTCTTCTTCTTCTTCTTCTTCCTCTTCTTCTTCTTCTCTTCCTCTTCCTCTTCTTCTTTCTTCTTCTTCTATCTTCTTCTTCTTCTTCTTCTTCTTCTTTTTCTTCTTCTTCTTCTTCTTCTTCTTCTCTTTTCTTTTTTTGAGACAAGATCTCACCTGGTAGGCCAGGCTGATCTGGAAACTCATTATGTAGACCAGGCTGCCCTTAAAGTCGCAGAGATCTGCCTGCCTCTGTTTCCCAAGTGCAGGGATTAAAGCTGTGTGCCATCCATCATGCCTGGCTCAGGTCTAGTTCTTACAATCTCTCCACTCAAGCTTTAGTTTCCTGTGGTTTTGACCTTAGATCCTCCTGACAGTCACCCTGCTGGACTTTTGAGAAGCATGGGGGGGGGCTGGTGGTCAGATCTTGCTTCAAGTGTCAAGCATTCGTCAGTCCTCTGTAGTGTGCCTGGGTCCTGAGCTTGCCGTGTGGCTGAGAATGAGGTGGAAAGTTTCTGCCTCAGAGAGCAGAGAGGTTCCTGAGCCTGGGTGATGATGTAGGAGATCACGTGATTCTCAGAGGAATGAGGGAGCTGTGGCTCTCTCTCCCAGGGTATTTATGTGGCTCGGCATGAACATTCCTGAGTTCTGTACATCCCTGTGTCTGCCTGGACACTGTAGCTTGACCATTGAGGCCATTCCAGGATTAGTGAGTGCGGTCTGGCTAGCTCGTCTGCTTCTCCAACCATTCCTCTCCTCAATACCATGAAGGACCCATGGAGACACAGTGGGTCATATGTTTCTCAGCTCTGTCCCTCTCTCAGGAATATCCTTACCCTGTTCTCAGTCCATCAGACAATCCTGGGTGACCCTGCACAGCTCCCTGACTCTAGGCAACTTCAGCCTTCTCTCAGCTCTGGAAATTGACCCATGTTTGCTGGCCCTGTGGTGTTCCCAGTGAAGGCTTACAGGCGGCTGTGGGAGGGAGGGCTTTTTTGGTGTATAGGACATTTTCCCACGTTGGGTACGCTGCTGTGGTTAGTGGTAGTCATAGGAGGTCTAGGTTCCAATGTATATATCTGGGATTTATTTCTTACCCTGATTGATGTCTACAAACAGCTTCATGGGCTTCTCAGAATGTAAGATATCCACACAGAGCTGGTCCACACCGGATCCCGGAAGTGGCAGGACGATGGTAGGAGCCCGGGGGTGGTCTAAAATAGCCAGTACACAGTTCCTGAGGCAGAAAGTGAAGTCTAGGGGGCAGAGGTGTGTGTGTGTATGTGCATGTGTGTGAGTGTGTGTGCGTGTGTGTGAGGATGTGTGCGTGTGTGTGTATGTGTGCATGTGTATGTGTGTGCGTGTGTGTGAGTGTGTGTGTGAGTGTGTGTGTGTGTGTGTGTGTGTGTGTGTGTGTATGTGTGCGTGTGTGTGAGGATGTGGTGGGGGAGGAATGCTTACCTGGGTTTGGGGATTCCTCTGGTGTGGTTCCTTCTGAAAGAAGGAAGAAAAAAGTCTGGGTTCAGGTAGTCCCTTTCTGGGGAAGAGGGCATTGTGGATGGGATGGTAGGTGACTGAGGTTAGGGCTCTCTCTCCACTCTAACATGTATAATACCATGTAACAGTTTATAGAGACCCAGAATTTCCCTTTTCAATATCTTCTGGAGCTATTGGGCTGGGGGTTGGGGCCCTGGTAAGGGCATTTTTATGGGTTTTTTTTGTTTGTTTGTTTATTTGTTGTCTGTTTGCTTTCAGAGCTAGGGAGCAAATTCGGGGACTATGCACTTCAGGCAAATACTCTCACAAAGCTAGATCACTAGCTGCAGTACCTTGTTCCACCACTTTCGGTAACATGGCTATACTTGGGCCGGCTGGATCTTGTGAGGCTGAGGTGAACATGAGCACAGGAACATTGGACAGAAAGGGAGAGACCGTTAGGATGCCGGGCCTTCTGCACCCGAGGCCCCTGACCTTTCCTAACTGTCTACCAAGCTCAGGCCTAGAGAGGCAGGGGTGATTTCAAGGAGATAGGTCCCAACTGAGTCTGAATTCAGATTGGGAACAGGAAGAAGTATAAGAACTGCTGGAAATGGGAAAGCCATCCTTCTCCATCGTGAGGAGTGGGTCCTCAGGGAACAAAGGAAGTTAAAGTCCTGCTCTGGGGGAGGGAGGCCTGTTGTCCAGGAACTGCTTGGGGAAGAGGCACCCCCCAAGAAGGAAAGAAGGGAAGAGTTGGCTCTGGTGGTCTAAAGAACCTAGTCATGAGCCCTTTTGGGACCCAGGGCTCACAAGAGAGGCTACTCTGTCAAGGTTTGTGGGCCGGCAATCAAGGGACAGAGCAAGAGCCAAGAGAGCTGATTCTTGAGACGAAATGCTGTGGACAAGGCAGAGAGAGGCTGGCGCATGGATAGAAAAGTGAGGGCAGGGAATTATGTACTCATCCAGCCCCTGACTCCTGGCTCTGCCTTAGGACAGGATCCCAGCTAGGTCTCGTCTACCTGCATTTCTTTGCCAATATCATGGCTTACTCTGTGTTTTCTCTCCCTCTTTGGGTCAGAATCATTGAGCTAGGAGAAGAAGGAAGCCCACTGTGGGTCAGAAAAGAGGCTCACATAAGGATGGCAGGTCTAGCAACCTTCCCAAGGAAGACTGCACGCTGTAGTCAACGCTAGAAGCAAAATGAGGATGTCCGGGAGGCCCAGGAGGTCCAGGAGGTCCAGGAGGTCCAGGAAGTCCAGGAGGAGGCATGTATTGTCTAGATCCAACGAGAACATCCCCGATTCTTGACATCGTCTGGAGCCTATTTGCTAGTTTTAAAACATTGGCATGAGCAGTTTCTCACAGGCAACATTGTGGGTCCCCACAGCCAGGACTAGGGACCTCATGTCAGGAATAGGATGTAGATTAGGTAGGTAGCCCCTGCTTCCTTTTGGAAAGCCTCCCCAGGAGATGAACAGTGGTAGAACTCTTCCCCACGGAGGGTCAAGCCTCCCGGGGCGGTGCCCCTCCAATTAGCCTGATTTGCTGAATCCTCTTTCTGGGTCAAGTAAGATTCTAGACAGCCAACTCCTAATTAAACCCACCTGATTTTTAGATACAGGTCTGTTACCAGCCAAGAGACCCAGGCTAGGCACTGTCCTTCCAGAGTCTTCCTGGCACAGTTCTAGAAACCTCCCTTCCCACCCCATTGTCCCTTATCACCCACCTCTCAGCCTGGATGTCGGCAGTTTAGATCCTGTGGTAGGAGTCTTGAAATGCTGTCGAACTGGAAGACAGTGAGACTTGGGTTTAACTCTTTGGAGCCAGCTCTCTGGGGCTCCATCCTGGATGGGGATTGTGTACCTAGAGTCCAGGGCAAGGCCTGAAGGTGGCCAGCATTTGGGCAAGCAAGTGGCAAAGAATACTGACATGTTTGGTCAGATGACACCAGCTCCTGGCAGCAGGGGAAACTTGACCCTCAGAAAGCTGCTGGACCCTACATAGGCAGGGCTTTGAGCTCTGAGGCCCTTACCTGCTGAGAGGATACTCCACACTCCACCGTCTGTAACAAATGAACAAAAGAAGCAGAGAGTGAGAGAGGCGGATTTTATGGGTGGTTTCGCTACCCTCAGGAGCTTTTGCTTAAACTTGCTTCCCCAGTCCCAGACTAACAGGTGCACTCAGTGAGTCTAGGGGGCTGCAGGACCTATCCTCGGTCTCTGCCTTAGTGAGTTAAGATGGGAATCAGGGGCATAGTCTGAAGCCATGGAGGATGAGACCCAGCCCCACACTCACCGACTTCCGTAGGCTTCTCAGCAACCTGGAATTGTTCTTGACCTTCAGGTTTGGTGACCACCATGTGCGTGAGAGGGGTGACAAAATTGTACTTGAGTGACAAGTTCAGAACTTGGGCCTCGAGGGCCTCTAACTCGGCTCCTGAGGCTGAAATCCTGCAGGTTGAAGACGTGAGAGCTTAGGAGGTCCCCAGGTATCTTGGCAGTTCCCCTTTCATTGGCCCCTCCTTGTGAGTGCCCCCGGGGAAATGTAGAGTTTGGACCTAAGACCTCATACATACCTGGTAGATAGCCTGTGCCAAATATGCCTGCCCCACCACTGAAAGGCTTACTGGTGCAGGGGCTTGCAAAGGCCAGGGTCACTCACCTCTGCTCCAGCTGTTGCTGTATGGTCAGCAACGCCCAGAGTCTCTCCATAAAGTTGTGAAAGATGTACTTAGGACCCTGGAACTCTTTCTCTTGTTGGGCTATGCTGGCCTCCGTTTGGAAAGTGATGTTCTGCAGGTGCTGCAAAGAGGTGCCAGACCAGGCAAGGGCAGTGAGGGCCTCGGGCCCAAACCTGTCCAGACTGCATTACTTTGGAGTATTGTGGAGATAGGATGGTCTCCCACAGATGCTCCAGGGTAAGAAGGAGGGGGGGTAAATGTTAGCAGCTGCCCAGGAATGGCAAGACAGCTGCGTAGGCAGGAGCTCGGGTCGGCTGACATTTTATAAGAAGGGACAACAACTTCCAGGCCAGAGCAGAAGGAAGCGTTCTCGAACAGTGTGGGGCAGAAAGGGTTCTGCTCCCCCAGACATGAGGAAAAGGAAGAGAACGGAAAGGCGGGGCCTTCCCCAGTAGTTAGCAGTGGACTCGAGACTAGCACTTCAGAACCCCAGCGAGCTGTCTGCTCCACATCGCCCCTCTGCCGGGGCTGGCCAGCCTGGGACAATGACAGGAAATGTGTGCCTCACAAAACACAGCCTGGCTGCTTTCTTCCCAGGGGAAGGATGGCGATGGTCTTAAGTTGGCCCAAAAGGCAGTCTGGGAAATGGGGCAGAGAGCAAGCAGGCCCCGAGCCTCCTCCATCAAAAGGGCAGGTGGCTAAGAGGCCCAGTGCAACCGTCCCACTGTGCTGGTACCAGCCTCTCCTGGCTCCTACCCAGGACCTGGCTTGCCAAAGCTTTGGTACATGAAGGCCTCGGGCATGAGTTTCTCCCTATCTTCTCAGTGAGGCTACCTGCTTGATGTTTTTCCTTAAATGAATTTTGAACAGACAGACATTTTCTTTGGGCTCATCCCAGAGCAGTTTAGTCGCACACGCCTGTAGCTCTGGTTACTTGGGCAGCTGCGGTAGAAGGATGAACTCAAGGCCTCTCTGGGCTACAGAGCAAGTTCAATGCCACCCTGGGAAACTTGCAAAGGACTTGTCTCAAAACAAAACATAGCAAGAGAACTGGAGGTGCTGCTTCGTGGTGGGAGATTTGTTTGGGGTCCCAGATTCAATTCCCTGCACTGAAACCAGTGTACGCGACCCTGTCCGTGATGTTTGAAGTCATGTTTGTGATTACACAGGGCTACAAAGTATCCCACAGTAATGCTATGAAGTAGCCACCTAATCAACTACATTTGTGATCAGGAGGAGCCTGAGGCGTGAGGAGCTTAAGTCACTTGTCGCCTATGGGAGTGAGGGAGGCTGATTTGCAGACATGTTGCCTGGCCGGTCTTCAGGAACGGTCCTACTACTCGGCCATGTCTGAGATGAGGCCTTGGGTCTCCCATTACCCACTACCATTTCTTGCAGACAAGGTGCCCTGATGGCATATGAGCCCAACAGCCCTTCCTCATTTCTGGGTTCTGCTGCTCCTACTGATCGGTCACTCAGTCTTAGCAAACCTCCTGCAGGAGTCTCATTCTGAAACCAGGGTCAAAACGGTTCTGCTAGCCCTGTTCTCCTGAAGTCCTGGAGGTGTGAAATCTGGAACATTCGGGGCTGTCGCTCTGTTTTTGGACACGTTGTCTGTCCTGAGAAGGTTAAGGAGGGCTGGCCTTATTTACTGCTACAGCTCTCAGCTTAAAGATGCTCACAGGCTGACCCTGCTGCACCCAGAGGCAGAGAAGTCAGAGCAAGGATGGGGCCCTGTGAGGCAAGCCAGTAGCAGTGAGGACCAGCATACGTTGTCTGTCCTGCCTGGAGCTTGCTCTGTTCTCCTGGGAGCTGGGAGTAGTTCTCTCTGTCTGGCCATGCCCTCAAAGGCTGTTATGAGAACAGAGGGCACGGGGCACTGGGAAGGAACATCTGTTTCCATCTTATGTTCCAGAAGAGTCAGGAGGCAGCAGGGCGGACCGAGTTATCAGTTCCTATATGTGCCAGCCGCTCTTAGGAGCTATGCTATGCTATGTTACATTATGCTATGTTATGTTATGCTATGTTATGTTATGTTATATTATGTTGTTATGAGCATGTTGTCTTACTGGATCCCTACCATGAACCCATGTAGCGAGGGCTGTGTCCTTCAGGAAAACCCGAGGAAAAGGGACCTTTGAGACTCACTCAAGGTCAGTCAGCTGGAATTTGGTATGGTGAGCATAGTCCCTCCAACTGCAGATATGGAGACTGCCCAGGCTGCCCCAGCTGCCCCAGCTGCCCCAGCTGCCCCAGCTGCCCCAGCTGCCCCAGGCTGCCCCAGCTGCCCCAGCTGTCCTAGCTGTCCTAGTTGCCCCAGGCTGCCCCAGCTACCCCAGCTACCCCAGCTGCCCCAGCTGCCCCAGGCTGCCCTAGCTGCCCCAGCTGTCCTAGCTGTCCCAGTTGTCCCAGGCTACCCCAGTTGTCCTAGCTACCCAGACTGCCCGAGCTGCCTCAACTTCCCCTTTGCTCCAGGATGACTCAGTCATGCTTACCATCTGCCCACTGACTTTGGCTAAGAGGACATCAGGGCCCTGGTCCCGGAGCTTCCCAGCCACCACCATCTCTGAGCCCTTAAAGTGGTGTTGGAAGTTGTACCGCGTGACGTCCTCCACAGCATTGCTGGGATATTCAAAGGTCACTGATGAGAGCAGCGGATTGGCCACTTCCTGGTAGAAGTCCTACAGTGTGGCAAGGGGTGGAGGGAATATGCTGCAAACACCAGGCAAGCAGGGTCTGCCCGGCTGTCTGCATCCTCCGGATCCGACCAGTACCTGAAGCTGCAGAGCAGAGTCTGAGTCCTCGTAGATGCGCCGGGCCAGGCCTCCATTGTCCAGGGCCAGCTTCTCCAGGAAAGGATAGTTCACATCAAAGCCAAACCCCAGGCAGAAGAGGCTATACCGCCCATTGATGGCTTCCTGTGCGTTCTTCTGGATAATCTTGGGATTGGTCTCCCCTAGATTCAAGAATTTAGGAACCGGGTGAGAAAGAATGATTTTCTCAGCGGACATTTCTGGAACTTGAGAGCCGATGGGGTCTTGACGATTCTCCCTCTCCCCACCCCAGGTTTCATGGCCAGTCTGGAAGCGATTCCAGCCTTGCTCCGTGTCAAGCATGCCCAGGAATGGCCACAGTGTCCTCACCCACAGTGGGCTCGCCGTCCGTGAGCAGGATGATGAGGGAAACGCTCTTGGAGGGCAGTAGCTCAGCCTGGTTGCTTTTGTCCAGCAGTTCCACAGCCAATAGCACTGCTTTATTGATGTTGGTCGCTGGAGGACACAGACTCAGGGTTGGTCCCAGTCAGTGACCATGGAAACACCTACCCTCCTAAGACGCAGAGACTCACCTCCCTGAGCCGGGATCTTGGAAGCATAGTCAACCGCCCTCTTCAAGTTCTCTTCCGTTGCTTGCACTAGCGACTGCTCCCACTGGTTTGCTTCCCCACTAAAGACAATGATGTTGAACTGGTCTTGGGTGCTGAGGTCTTTCAAGATCTTGATTAGGGCTTCTCGGGTCTGATCAGGGGGAGAGAAGGCAAGGCAGGTGTCTCAGAGGAGCTCCCCAAAGGTGCATAATCCTTGGGGTAGTAACCTGGAAGCTCCCACCCACAATGCTGGAACAGGTGAGGTGCTGCTAATCTCAGAGTCTAGGAGACAGACCTACCTGTTGGATTTTCTTGCCTGCCATAGATCCGCTTTTATCAATGACAAAGAGCACATTCTTGGCCATTGTAGGAAGGTCCTCTGGGGCAAAGTGGTGCACAAAGTAGCCGTTCTCAATCTGTGGCCAGAGCGAGTCCATATTCAGATGATCAGAACATAAGCCCCGCCCTACCTCTGTTAGGTCTCCTCATCCCAGATCCCTGTTCTCTTTTTACGACCCTTCTCCATCCCAGCTTCTTACCCGTCCCCCTCCCCCAAATCCTCATCATTTTTCAATGCTCAATCCGTTGCCGCTAACAGGAGACTTCCGTATTCAGGCATCGCCCTAGATCTGTCCATAACTTTGTTCCCTGTTTCAGTATTTGAGGCAGCTTATGCTAAAAGACACTATGAACCCAATATCCATCAAGTGGGAGCACTGAGGGAATAGGGAGTAAAGGGAAGCACAAACATGACCAGCTGCTAGCCTTGCAGGTAAGGCTGAGCTCTGAGCCTCGAGGTAACAAATGCAAAGACTCCACAAAGTCGGTCTTTGCAGAGACAACCCTTTTCTGACTCCAGAAAGGGAATAATATTCAGGATCATCATGATTGAACTGCCTGTTTTCTGTCTGAGTCAACCCCTAGTGCAGAGTACAAAGGAGGGGCCGTCACTTTCCTTGTCCAGAACCCTCTTGCTTAGACGTGTGAAGGTAAGACAGACTTTGAGGTTTCATTGCTCTTGTCTGGAGTCCACCCACCTGAATGGTACCCCCAGTGGAAGACCGGTCCACATCATAGCGGACGGTGAAATCCCCATCCAGCACCGTGTCCTGCTCATTCTGAGACTTCTGTTGCTGGGAGAGTGTTGGCTTGAACCGGATATGTGCCTGGAGGAACAATCAACACTGAGGTTGAAAGGAACAGTGGGAATGGCATGGATACAGATCTCAGAGCTTTCCACCTCAGATTGCTGCCAACTATTTCAGGAACCATAGTCTGAAGACTGGGTGTCTTCACTTGATGGCCATAGCTTGCCCACCTTGGTCTTGTTCTGTGAAGTGGTGAGGGCATTTGCCAACTCCTGGGTCATGAAGGTGCTCTCTGTCTCCAGGGTGCTGATACCCTGAGGCTCAAAGATGTAGATGTCCATCTGGAAGGGAAATACGAGTCACCAGGGTCACCAGGAAAGCCATGAGGTGGGCTGTGCTCCCAGGAGGGTAGGTGGCAAAGGGAGGCTGCCTTAGTTGGGAAGGGATTGTCTATGGGGTTTGCTGGAGAAGGCAGTGCCAGGTACCTGAAGGTGCTTGACCAGCTGCTCAGGCCTCACTTTGAGGAGTAGCTCGTACATTCCCAGCCGTCTTTGGAGCAGCTCTTGGTATATGAGTTCGAAGGTAGTCTTGGAACCAGGGGCCACGTTGACTGACACTTCAAACTGCTCTGTCTTTCTCCCAGAGGTCCTGGGGAAAAGAACCCGTTTAGGTCAGGTAGGGGATGTCTCCTGGAGTGAGAAAAGCTAAAGGCCAAGGTAGGAGCAGTCTCTACCCATGCACACTCCCCACCCCCACCCCCCACGGGCTCACTTGACAAGGCCAGCGGTCTCTCCCCGGCCCACAGCAGCAGTGTATTGCTTCTGGGCTTCAGCCTTCTCTTTGACAACCCCTGGGTAGGTCACACCATCAATGATCCTAGATAAGGAAGAGGACAACTGAGAACTGAGAAGAGGTTTTTTTCTTTTCTTTTCTTTTTTTTTTCTTTCTTTCTTTCCAGAATTTGGTGAGCTAGACATGACCCCTGTCTTTAGCTGGGACAATGGCATTTATCATGCACCTACAGGGTAGAAGACCCCGTCCCCCTTCTATGACACTGGGAGTGGCTTTCAGTTATCCTGAGACATACACAGGGTTAATACACATGGGTGTTACTATAGGGACAGAGCAGAAAGTTACAGAGAAAGCAGGACTGGGCTAAACTCAGTCCACATTCCACTGCCCCATGACCCTTATGAACTGTCCCGAAGGGCCAGCTACTCATAGCAACACCAAGAGAGTAATGAGCTGGTTCTTTATCGAGCCCTACATCTGCCTCTTGTGTGGTCAAACTTGAGCAGGAGGGAGACACAAGGCTGCGACATAATCCCCTCTCACTCCCCTTGCTTAGGGCAGGTGTTGCAGGGGACTTGGCCTCTCTGGACGCAGGCTCTGGGGACCTAGTGGTGAAGACTCCTGGGAATGTAGACTAGTTTCTGGAAGCTATCCTTTGAGGTTGAGAAGGAATTGGCAAGGCTACTTCTTTGCACAGAAAATGGCTGTTCCAGAAGCTCCTTGTTGGGTGAATAGGGACCAATAAATGGTCATTTGCTTGGCCTAGGGGTGGTACCAGAGCGTGGGAGTGTACAGAGAAGGGGGAAGGGAGGGACCCTAGCCAAATCCACAGATCAGACATCTTCCTTTTCCCTTCTCTGGTCATGGTTAAGTCCTGGGCCAGCATGGGAAGGAACAGGGGAAGCCTGGCTCCTTCTTCTGGACAGAAAGTTCATCCTTTCTCCAGACATTCTGCCGCGGTTCTCGGCCAGGGCAGGGAACACAGAGGCCTGCCCTGCACTTCTCTGTCTCATGCAGTAGAAAGATCTGGCCCACTAGCCTAAGCTTCAGGGTGGGGGTGGGGGCAGCTCTGGGGTGGAGGTGGGTGGGTGGAAAGGGAGGAGCCAGCCAGAGGGCAGCTAGTCCTGCCTACTGCCCTCTAATTCTCCTCCACCCCTAAGTGTTCCCTCGATTGGGGGCAAGCAGCTGTCCCTCTGCGAGGCTAGGGCCGAGCGTGGAGTTTCACCAAGTTTAACAAACATTGCAAAAGAGGTAAGGGCAGTGTTGGGAAGGAACTCAAAGGGCACGGTAAGGACTGCTGCTGTCTCGGAGTCTGCAGGAACCCTGGCATCTCCTGAGAAGGCAGAGTAGATCTGCCTACCCTCTGCGGTGACAAAGGGACCCCAGGAGGTAGGGCTTATATTTCCCCAGCTGGAACCTGATTTTGGTGACTTCCCGTGCCCAGGTTAGCCTTGCCCTAGGCTTGTACTTCTCAAAGGCAAAGACTCCAAGACACTGTGGTTCTTGGCCTGTCACTTAGCAGTACTCAGTGAGGAGGTGGGATGGCAGGAGGGACAGAGGCTCTCAGGGGCTTGATAACATCCTTGTTTCCTGTGAGTCTGACTTGTGGAACAGAGGTCCCGAGTGCCCAACCTGTGGAACAACATGTCTCAGGCCCAGGGAAGATGGAGTTGCAGGACTGGGTTGTGGAAGACATAGGGAGACACCTACATGGAGAAATTGGTGATGAAGGCTTTCCTGGGTAGCTCTACTTGGAAGGTCGCTTCTTGAACAGTATCGGCTCTGTTGACCACCCGGCTGGTAACAACAGTATGAGCAAATCGGGAAGAGACCCGGGAGTCCACCGTGAGGCTGTAGATATCGATGCCATTCTGGAGAAGGGACAGGGAGGAGGCTGGAGTGTTTACCTGACACCCCCAAACTCTTCAAGAGTAGGCTTTGACTCTGGCTCCAGGCCAATCTCCACCCTTGATCTGGCCCAGATACTGTCTAGGCTTCAGGCAGAACCCCGCCAAACACTTCACTGAAGTCAGAAGCAGCTGTGGACCTCATTCCCCACAAGACAGAGCCTACCACAGAGACCTCATGGGAAACAAAGCACACAGGAGCAGCAGAGCAAGCCTGGAGAGATCACACTTCTTATTCTGGCAAACGCAGGGGGCCCAGAGTCAGGGGCCTTGCGTGCAGGTTGAGCTCTGCCTAGTAAGAGGGCTATGAGCAAGGTCTTTGATTTTTTTGGAAACTCTGGCCCCAGTGAAAGTGGGAGAATGCTTCTCCTCAGTCACGGGAACCGTGGAAATCTGTCCAGGATCAGGTCTTTTCTTTGTCTATGTTCCCTGCAATGGACCCTCTGCCCCGACCCCTCCACAGGGTACTGCTTGCCACATACACTGTTTGCCCCGAGGTTGGCAAATCCTTAAGAAAAGATATGTGCAACACATACAGCCTGTCCCATGTGTCATGCTGTGCACACACAAACTGTTCAGAGACTCATGGTTACCTGCCCCAGTTTAGCACAGAGGAATGGCATGACTTGTTTTCAGGTTGTTTGAGGTTTCACATCAGCTCTGTACTATAGGTGGCACTGAACACTTCCTAGGTGTTATAAGCTTGATTATCAACCAGCACAGCCCTCTGACGATGTTATATTATTACCCTCTTTCAGATGAGGAAGTTGATAGGTAGAACATGTAAGTCATTCCCAGAGGTGACTCATCTAGAACAGAAGAGCTGGGCTCTTACAGCCACATTCTGACTTTCTTGGCTCTGCAGTCAGCCTCAAGGAGCAGCTGGCTCTACTCTTTCATCTATAAAGTGGCGAGAATAGGATCATTCCCTATATTAAGTGAGGGAACCTTAAGGATCCTTGGGAACTACCTGGTGACTAGTTAACATCAGGCCTTTGCACGCACACTGACCCGCACACATGCCTCCTTAATTACACGCATACTTAAGAGGTACCTCCCAACTTCCCAGGTGTGTCAGATCATTTACTTAGCTCACACTACACATACACAGATATACACAGAGGCACCTATGGATACTGCTACCTTCTCAGTAGTAGTGATCGGAAGCACAGCCAACAGCGAGAGCAAGACCAGCACAATGTTCCACATGTGGGCAGGGGCAGGGCTCTTCATTTGTCTCCAGTTGCCTGCCAGACTGCTTCTGAGCCCTGGAGCAGGTGGGTTATAAATTGGCAACTTGCTGGTTGGCCTGCCCCTGCTGGTGCAAGTTCTGGGAAATGCAGGTTTCCAAGCCAAAAATCCCAGAGACCTCAGATAAGGAGACAAATGACCTATGTCCAGTAAACTTTGCTGATAGCAGGACATACCCTGAGGAGAGGCAGACTCAGGTTGGAGCTGGGTATTAGCAGACTTTCTGCAAGCTAGGTCCAGAGTTCCAGGAATCACAACCTGTGATCTGTATGACACCCACTATGATCTGTAGAGCCTGAGTCACCCAGCAGTGAGGCCAGCATGTTCTTAATGAATCTAGCCCAGGAGGATACTGAAGCTTCCCTAGTAAGACTGGGGCTAGGAAGACTAGATGGTTTCCTGGAAAAGACAGGGCCATATTAACCAGGTAGCTAGGCATGCCTGCAGGGGGTCCCTGAGACATTGAGAGGACCACAGAGGTGTCCAAGGACAGCAGCAAGACTGGGCACCTTTTGGAGCAAAAGATGCTGGGCCCAGGAGCCCCTGTTCGCTCTCTGGTACCAGGCTGCTCCTTGGGTCCTATTAGTGTAACCAGGCCGTAGGTTCGAGCCGAGCAGACTCCCAAACAGGTCTGCAATTTGACGATGCATTCGAGTTGTAGAGATGCGTGTCCTGAGCCTAGAGGCGTGATGTTGGATAGTCTATGCAGGAAGGCGGGGCACCTAGGAGCCACTTGGATAGAGTTCCTGAAAGCTGTGTACGGGTGGAGTGTGGGCTGACTTTTGTCATGGCAGGCCCTTGAGAATTACTTAACTGCTGCTTGCCTCTTCTCCTGAGTCCTTGATAAAATTAAAGTACTTGTTTTTTTAATTTTAATTTTATTTTTTATTGCTTTTTATTTACATCTCGATTGCGGCTTCCCCGCCCTCCTCTCCTTCCAGTCCCTCCCGCTCAGCTCGCCGCCTATCACACCCACCCACCCCTCCTCCCATTTCTCCTCAGAAAAAGGGAGGCGTCCATGCATATCACCAGTCTTGGCATATTGAGTGCATCTGCTACTGAGGCTAGATAAGGCAGCCAGTCAGGGGGAAGGAACCAAGGCAGGCAGTGCAGTCAGAGGTACCCTCTGCTCCGATTCGGAGTCCCATATGGAGACCCAGCTGCACAACTGTTACATATGTGCAGGGGGCCGAGGCCTGTCCCACGCATGCTTTCTAGTGGGCAGTTCCGTCTCTATGGGCCACATAGGCCCAGGTTAGTCGATTCTATAGGTTTTCTTGTGGTGTTCTTGACCTCTCTGGTTCCTTCAATCCTTCTCCCCACTCTTCCACGGGATTCCCTAAGCCCCACTTAATGTTTGGCTGTGGGCGTCTGCATCTGTTTCCATCAGTTGCTGAGTGAACTTCTCTAAAGACAGTTACACTAGGCTCCTGTCCGCTGGTATGGTATGGTATGGTATGGTATAGCGGAATATCATTAATAGTCAGGGGTGGGCTCCCTCTCGTGGAATGGGTCTCAAGTCTCAGTGTGGGCCTTTCCCTCAAATTCTGCCCCATCTTTTACCCCTGCACATCCTGTAGGCAGGCGGAATTGTGGTCTAACGTTTTGTGGGTGGGTCGGTGTCATATTCTGTCCACTGGAACTCTTGTCTGGTTACAGGAGGTGTCTGGTCCACATTCCCCACTGCTAGGATTCACATGTCCCCATCTTGGGCCCTTAGTTTGTATTATGGCCACCCTGTGCTCTATGGCTCACGTCCACTTATACACGAGTACATACCACGTTTGTCTTTCTGGGGCTGGGTTACCTCACTCAGGATCACCTTTCTAGTTCCATCCATTTGCCTGCCAATTTCATGGTGTTGGTTTCAATAGCTAAATAGTATTCCGGTGTGTAGAATTATCCATTCTTCAGTTGGGGGACATCTATATTGCTTCCGGCCTCTGGCTATTACACATAAAGCTGCTGTGAACATAGCTGAACAAGTATCTTTGTGGGACGGTGGAGCACCTTTTGGGTCTATGCCTAGGAGTGGTGTAGCTGGTCTCGAGGCAGAGCTATTCCCAGTTTTCTGAGAAACCACCAACTTGATTTCCAAAGTGGCTGTACCAGTTTGCCCTCCCAACAGCAATGGCGGAGTGTTCTCCTTGCTCCAGATCCTCACCAGCATGCGCTGCCGCTTGAATTTTTGATCTTAGCCATTCTGATTGGTGTAAGACAGCATCTCAGAGTTGATTTGCATTTCCCTGATGACTAAGGATGCTGAACATTTCTTTAAGTGCTTCTCACCATTAGATTCCTCTGTCTAGATTTCTTTTTTTTTTTTTTTTTTCGGAGCTGGGGACCGAACCCAGGGCCTTGCACTCGCTAGGCAAGCGCTCTACCACTGAGCTAAATCCCCAACCCCCTTACTCCAATTTTTAGTCTACCATTTTGTCCTTTTGTCAGTGTCCTTTGCCTCACAGAACTTTTCCGTTTCGTGAGGATCTATTTATTAATTGTTGATCCGAATGCCTGAGATGTTAGTGTTTCGTTCAGGAAGCTGTCTCCTGGGTCAGTGTGTTCAAGGTCATTCCCCACTTTCTCTTCCCTCAGATTTTTTTTTCTTTTTTTCTTTTGGTCTTTGATCCACTTGGCCTTGAGTGTTGTGCAGGGTGATAGGTATGGATCTATTTGCATTCTTCCCCATGCTGACATCCAGTTAGACCAGCACTGTTTGTTGAAGATACTTTCTCCCTGCCCCCACCCTGCACCCCCTTGTATAGTTTTGGCTTAACAAAAATCAAGTGTTGGGGTTGGGGATTTAGCTCAGTGGTAGAGTGCTTGCCTAGGAAGCGCAAGGCCCTTGGTTCGGTCCCCAGCTCCAAAAAAAGAACCACAAAAAAAAAAAAAAATCAAGTGTCCACTGGTGAGTGGATTTACTTCTGGTTCTTTGATTCGATTCCATTGATCAACTTGTCGATTCCTATACCAATACCATGCGGTTTTGATCACTATTGCTCTGTAGTACGGCTTCAGATCAGGGATGGCGATTCCCCCAGAGGTGCTTTTATTGTACAGGATTGTTTCAGCTATCCTGAGTTTTTTGTTTTTCCATATGAAGATGAGTGTTGTTCTTTCAAGGTCTGTAAAGAATTGCAGTTTTTGGTTTTGGTTTTTTGAGACAATTTTTTTTTCTGTGTAACAGCCCTGGCTGTCCTGGAACTCACTTTGTAGACCAGGCTGTCCTCGAACTCAGAGATCCACCTGCCTCTGCCTCCCAAACGCTGGGATTAAAGGTGTGCCACCATACCCAGCTGTTTTTTGTTTTTTTTTTTTTTAACTTTTTGTTGGTTCTTTGTGAGTTTCACATCATGCACCCCAATCCCACTCATCTCCCCGCTCCTCTGTGCCCACCCTTTGCCCTTGCAACCTCCAGCCCAAAGGGGGGGAAAACCTTGTCAAAGCTGTAATGTGTGACTGTCCCACAGTACACTCTTGTCCACACTTCTTTACTTGGAGATGTTATTGCAGTGAATCACTGGTCTGGTTGGAGGCCTTTGGCTCCTGCTACAACATCAGTACTGACTCCCCTGAGAGGGACTCCTCTTAGACACCCTGTCGTTGCCCCGTGTCATGGAGATCCTGCAGCTTTATCTGAAGGACCAGCCCCTTCATACGCTCCAGCAGTTCATAGATGGGGTAGATGTTGGGTGGACCAACTCAAAGCCCTAGAAGTGGGCTCGGGTGATAGCTGAGTTGGTCAGCCCTTTTTCTGTTCTGCACCCACAGCACAAGGTTGCGTTCTCCAGCACTGCCCAGCTAGCTCACCTAATGCCACGGCCGGCAAGGGCAGAGTCAGCTTTCCTGGTCTCATGGTCTCGGTCCTTTCCACCAGAGCCAGCTCAACTGTGGTGTACAGCCAAGGGGCAGGGCTTGCTCTCTCAAATGCTGCAGTCCATGAGGGGCTGCTCTCCTAAATGCTGCAGTCCATGAGGGGCAGGTTGGTTCTCTAGTTCCCATGACCTTGGGGCCAACTCTCCCGCCTGCCATAGGTGGGGAGGGACAAGGGGCGGCATCTTGCCCTTGCCCATGCTACCACATGGCAGACAAGTGTCAGGGATAGCTCTCCCATGCTTACACCCGCCGGGCTTGCTTACCTGCGACCTCTCCATCTGTATTGCACTGCCCAGGAGGGGTGCAGGGTCTGATCTCCTGAGTGTTGTAGCCAGTGAGGGGCAGGACCAGCTCTCCCTCTCTCATGACTCCAGGGCCAGTTCTCCTGCCTGCTGCTGGTTTTAAGGGTTGAGGCGGGGGTGGGAGACACTGCTCCCTCACCCACTGAGTACGTTTTTTGTTTGTTTTTTTTTTTTTCTATTCTTTTTTTTGGAGCTGGGGACCGAATCCAGGGCCTTGCATTTGCTAGGCAAGCGCTCTACCACTGAGCTAAATCCCCAACCCTTTTGTTTTTAAATAATGAAGAATGTGATGAAGTGGACAGATAGATACTGAGTACTTGATGCAGATGGAGCCGATGCTCTCCGGTGGCCCTGAAAAGCCCACTCCCGAGTCTATGGACCTAAAATTATGGCCAGCGGCTG
Organism: Rattus rattus; assembly: GCF_011064425.1. Lineage (NCBI taxonomy): Eukaryota > Metazoa > Chordata > Mammalia > Rodentia > Muridae > Rattus > Rattus rattus. Next base: position 6,585,550 of record NC_046166.1, on the reverse strand, counting down.
GTGTGTTGTTTATCTCCAGCGCGGTACCTCAAGGCTGGTGGCGTCTGTCCCTAGGTCAGGGCATCGGGGACTTTGGGGCAATTTCTGTTGCTTCCATTAACACCTTCCCTTTGCTTGCAAGACTATGGTCAGAGGACACAGTCCTGTGCATCCGCTCCCTCTCTAGTCTCTAGATGGGAGTGGGTTGCACAGGGAACACAGTTCTTTTGGGAAGAACATTATTGAGAGGTCCAGGATCTGCCCCCATTGAAGTTCTGCTCCTCTGGGACCCAGAGGATAGGCCTGGAGCCAGAGCCACTTGCCCAGGGGCTCACAGGAGCTTCCCAGCAGAGTCGCCCGTGAGCCCATACATCTGCTCTCGGGAGCCTGCCTGTGTCCTTGGCATCCTGGCCATGCAGGCTTTTGGTTCCCTCAACCTGACACAGCAGACACAGCAGACACAGGTCTGAAGAGACAGATCCCAGGCAGCTAGGAATCTAATGTTCTCAGACACACAGAGGGGGCTCGACCTCCAAGTTCGCTGTGTCACTGTCACTCGCTTCATGAAATAGGCATTAATTCAACCCTTCTGTTGTGCATGACGGGAAGCCGAAGGCTAGTTTTACATTTTATTTTTGTTTTAGGTATGTGAACATTTCGACCACAGGTGTACCACGTGTATGCAATGCCTGCAGAGGCCAGAAGAGGGTGGCAGAGTTAAATGGTTATGAGCAGCCATGCGGCTGTTTGGGAATTGAACCAGCGTCCTCTAAAGAAACAGCAAGTACTCTTAGCTATGGCACCGTCTTCCCAGCCTAAGACAGAGATTTAGAGAAAACAGACAAGTCTACATCCGTCAGAAAGTCCGTATCAGGACTCCATGTCTAGAACACCTCAGTGGTTCTGAAAGCACACATCATTCCCCGGCCCACCTCGGGACCAGGAAGGGCACTCAATATGCTGTCCCTCTCTTCTTCTGCAGGTAGTGGCCATGGTACCTTCCCAAGTGGCGTACTCTTTATTGGTGTTTCCAAGGGCTAGGGTTGTGACAGTCAAGATGGTTCCAGAGGCGGCAGAGGAAAAGCATCTTCCAACATTAAAAAAAAAAAAAAAAAAAAAAAAAAGAGTTCGTGGACAGGCTGCTGTGCCCAGGGGTGTAGTGCAAAGTGCACGTCTCAGCCAAAGACGCTCTTGGCAGGTCCCTCTTTGGGCTTCTCAAAGACTGTCTCGGTGCCCGTGCGGTTGCGGCTGAATACAGACGGGGCAGCTGAGCCAGCTTGCTCTGCAGGCAAGAGATGGAGGAGGTCACACCAGGGACCCGGAACTGGTTCTCTCAGGGGCAAGGCTCCCTCTGCTGTGTGCAGCCCCTCCTAAGCCCAGAAACCCTCCACACTGCTCCACTACCACTGGGGGATGCTTATGTCTCCATCCCATCCACATGCCCTGGGGTACACTCACCATAGTCCCGCATGACCTGGTACGTCTTAGACTTGATCTCCTGGTTCTTGGACAGGCTCCCCCGGGCCCCCTTCAGGTCTTCTTCCTTCACAGGGGGGCGCTTCTTCTTGATGGGGGCTTCAGGAGTGCCAGCCTTGGAAAGTCCAGAGCCGTACAAGTCAAGGCCTTGAGGTGAAGGCCCCTCCAGCATTGGCAGGAGTTCCTTCCTTCCAGGTTACTGAATTAAGCCAATTGAAAGCCCACTCCGCTCCCAACTCCTGTGAGCCCCCCTGCCCTCTTAGTCTGACTTGGGCATCTGACCTTGCCCCACAGACAGGAAGGGAGCTCCTGGGGGTGGTGGCCGCTGCATCCTCACACTGGCCTGTTTGTCAGGCCGAGTTCAGGACTGGACACAAGGGGCAGACAGGAAAAGGCTGAACTTCCAAGACTGAGCAGCCCTAGGGAATCTTGTGAATTCTAAGACCCGTTCACAAAGGTGGCAAAGTCCCATACAGACTGCCGCCCACCCACCAAAAACACTGATATTTTCCATTACTAAGTTAGGAAAGGGAATGAGGTAGACAGCCATAGAGAAGGGAGCAAGGACGACCTGGCTGCTCTTGTCCCAGGAGAGCTGGGACAGCCAGAGTTAGTGCCTACCCTGCCCTCCCAGCCAGTGCTGGCGCCTGCAAGGCTGAGGCCTTATTCCCTCTTAAGCCCTGCAGGCAGGTGCAAGGATTCCCTCCCTCAGCCTGGGCTGAGCTCCCAGGGAAACACGGGCCTGCAGAGACACACCCTCTCAGGGAGATAGCTGTGATCTAATAGGTACAGTCAGTGTCCTTCCTCCTGATTATAAATGAACACACATCTGGACACGCTAAGGCATCCAAGTCAGCTCCCTCACAACATACAAAGGCACACAGTTCTATATAAGCACTTCCTGACCCCAAACCCTCACAAGAAGCCTGGAATCAACAAGGCCAGTCACGGGAGCCTGGTGGGACCCAGGGTGTCCTCTGAGGCCAGCCCGTGAGGGCCATAGTGCCTCTTGTTTAGGCTTGGCTTTTACTTCAGAGCGGATACTACTGAGCAGCGTCCAGCCATGCCCTCCCAACTTCCTTGGCGCCAGATGGGCCCCACTGGGTCTTCTTACCTCGGACATGGTAGATGCCAAGCAAGCTCTCTGTTGGTAACTCTCTGGCAGGCAGTAGCCACAGGCAAAGATCTGTGTGGAGCCCAGCCCTTGGGAACTTATATAGCCTGCCTGTGTGTCCTGGGTAGTCACTCCCCTCCTTTGGAACCTCTCAGATGATTCAGATCCACGCAGGGACTAGCTGGAGTTTATTCTTGGACATGATGGGCAGCCACCCTGGGGAGAGCAGATGGACAGGGGGTACCCCGTATCTCGGGACAGCTGCTCCCTTGCAGGTGGGAGGTGCTGGCACTGTCGTCCACAGACTGCGTTTATGAATGCGAACCCTGGAAGGTGTGGGACAGTCTAGGCAGGCCGACTGCAAGGACCCATCCCAGCGGCAGGGGCGGGAGGGGGAATCTGCGGAAGGGGAGGGCCCTGAACGAGGGTGGATGCTCTTGTTTATCTTTCTCTTGTACTCCTGGATTCCACTGGAAATATTTTCCATCCCGGCACACCAGCAGGGCAGAGGCTTCCTTTCTGTTGCTTAGAAGCATTTCCTCATGGCGAGCACAGCTGACTCGGAGCGAGTAGCCAGGAAGGCTGGGACCCCATAGAGCTGCTATATCACAGTTTTGCTGATGCCCTGGCCTTCTAGCCAGCCCCGGGGCAAGTTTAGTAAAGGGACAAAGCAAGGTAGGGTATAGGCCCAGGAGGAGACCATAATGCTGGTGAAGGTTTACAGAGGGTTTCTGCCTATCATGGAAACCGGGAAGCTGGCTGGCAGGACTTTAGAGAAGGGTGAACACCATTTCAAAGCTGTGGTAAAAAGTACACAGCTCCCGTGGAAATCGTTCAGCACCCCCATTAGACTCATCTCTGCACAAGGAAATCACCAGGGGCAATGCAGGGCCCCTGAGCCTGAGGTGGGCTGTGGTGGATGTGGGAGGTTTGTCTTCTTTAACAAACCTCCGCTCCCTCCAGTCTACAGTGGACATTCTTTTTATCCCTCAGGAACCAGGCAGATGGAATTCAACCAGGCACTAACAGTTGTCCTAAATGTCATCCCATAGCTGCTGTGCCTTCAACTCCACCCCATTCTTTGTTCTGGCCCTGGTTCCTAGCTCAGTGTGGGCACCATCAGGTCTGTAAAGCATAGGGTTGAGCATTCCCATGATTCCGAGGAAAGGCCAGGCCAGGCCTTGTGATGCGTGCCCACAGCTGACTCCGGCTTGTCCTCACCTCCAGGACAAGGATGAGGGATGCTCAGCCCCACACTCCAGGAGGGAGACTGGGTTAGGCTCATCAGGGATGACAGCTAGACTATGCTGCTCTCTTTCCTTGCAGACTTTGAGCCCACAGCAGCCAAGAGCCATGGGAAGGTTTATAAACCTGTTGAGCTATTTTAATTCCACAGGGCACACAACCAAGGACCATGAAAGCACTCGTTTCTTTTTTCTTCTTTAAGGTAATAGGACTCCGTGAAAATTTACTGCAAACCAGCTTACAATGGAAGTACACCATCTTCTCTTTCACCTAAGAAATGTGTTTCTGTGACTCGTGACACCATGCTTAGACAGCCTCAACTGGCAGCTGAACTGGGGTGCCTTCCTCGCATAGGTCTGACTTCTAAGTAAGCTCTGTGAAAAGAAAAATTGAGAACTAAACCAGGACCCAGCCAACCAACCAATCCACTCGCCTACTCAGAACTCAGGGTGTTCAAAGCAAGGCTGAGCACATGTCCCTCACTGTGAACGCGTCTCTCATCGAAAGCTGTGTGAATCTTCAATTCAAAGCTAGCTCACTTCGGGGGTGGTGGCACACATCTTTAATCTCAGCCACTTGGGAGGCAGAGGCAAGCGGATCTTTGAGTTTGAGCCCAGCCTGATCCACAGAGCTAGGTCCACGACAGCCAGGACTATACAGTAAGACTATCTCAAAAACAAAACAAAACTAAACTAAAACATAAACAAAAGACTAGCTTACATCCTGTAAGGTTTGCTGCCTGGTAGAGGGACGGTCTGGGCCTGCCCCTTCCAGGTCTTGGGGCGCCTTTCAGATAGACATCATGAGCTGTAGCCAGCAGGCCTATACTGCCAAAGAGAGGTTATAACTTGTTTTCCCCGAGCAAAGAGGCAGGAGAGGTGGCACAAACCCATGACTCCTTGGTGCTAGAAAGTTCACAATTTAAAGTTTGAGGCAGGAAGCTACTCCCCAGCATGCTCCAGGGCTGAGGGGCCAGAGAGCCTCACCTCACACATCTTCCGGAACACTGCCGCACAGGGTCGTACCATTTATCCTTGCCTTTCCCAAACCCCGACCAAAGCCAGAAAGAAATAAAAGAGTAACCACCATGTCTCTGAGTTAGGTGTCAGCTCTCTCTCACTGGTTTATTTGTTAGTTACAAAAACTCCATTCATCACCTTGGCTTGCAAGCCTCCACCAGGAGCAGCTTGGCCAAGGCACCTATTTGGACAAATCAGATTGACAGCGTACCATAGCTAAGTCAGCATTCCATTTTTCCCCCTCGCTCGGTGTTGCCTGCTGTCAGCCAGTAAAGGGTCCCACCTCATAAGGCAGCTTGGAACAAGTGGTGGGGACACTCGTTCCAGGGAGGGAGGACAGCTCTGGAAGAAGCCTTCTACGTCCATTCCAGTGAGACAGTGCACCACGGTAACAGAAAGGCCTTGTTGGCCACCAAGGCTCTCCTGAGGGACGCCGGGTTGCGAGTGTGTGTGCTTATGCCGCATGAGTGCACGTACACATCCACACAGGATGGGGGAAGGACACACATACCAAACCTGTACACAGACAGGCTCAGTATCAAATACCTGCTGGACTTCCTTTCCTTCTGAGCCAGCCCAGGAGCTGCGGCCCAGAGACTGTAGCCCTTAGTGGAAATTAGGGTGCAGAGGAACCTGCATTCACTTGCTCCAGGAGCTGTGCTTGGGAGCTGGGAGGACCTTACGGATCACCTCTCTGAGGCTGTCACCTTGGAGTTTCCCCCACCTCTGTGCCTGGCTTGGAAGTTTCGGGAGCTGGAGTCTGAAAACGAGGTTTCCCCTGAGCTCCAGAAGGACGGCAGGGGCGTGTGCTGTACAGGCCAACTAAAGCACAATGGGGCAGGAAGGGTATGTGAGGAGGGTGTCAGCGATGGCCAGGGGTTGACCATCTCACCAGGACCTGAGTTGCACCCTTCCACACGGCTCAGTGGAAGTCACTAGAGAAGGGGTGAGAATGGTCAGGGCTGCAAGATGGGAAGGAAACCGGAACAACGCAGAACCTGGCCGAACCACTTCCCAGGTCACGGCCTCTGCCTGACTGGAATGTGAAGCCTCCTACAGCAGACTCACTCCCCTCAGTGGTGCTTGCACTAGAAAATGAGCTGATAGAGCCATTCAGAGTCTACCCTTCTGTCTATGACAAGGAAGACTTCAAGTGGCAGAAAACAGCCCTGGATACCCTGGGTAAAGGGTCATAGGCCACAGGCATATTCAAATCCTGTATGCCAAAGCACACTCTGACACAGGCTTAGAAGGTTCTGAGGAGAGCTGTCCCATTGGTGCTTGTCTCACCGAAGGCCTCAGCCATATCACTGCCAGTCCGTCAAGTGGTGGGGTGTTCTTGTGCCCCTTACCACTGTGTCTGCCTGCAGCTCTGACAGGCCACCAGACAGCCCCGCCCTGCTGTTCTCATAGCAGGGTCAATGCCAAGGCCAGCAGGACCACAGGTAAAGCACAGCCACGCTGAGGAGCGGGAAGGCCAGCCAAGAGGGGGGACGGTTAGAAACGCCTCATACCACCTACGCAGTAAAACATGGCTCTTCCGGTGTCTGCTCTGCTGCGGTCACCTCACCACTT
>NC_046166.1:6236642-6274142 GCF_011064425.1 Rattus rattus | reverse complement strand
TGTGAATGTGTGGTCCCTGAAGGTCCTGGTGGCTGTCCCCTGTCCCCACAGTGTTGAGTAGGGCTGCTGGCACTGACAGCACAGACCCTGGCTAGAGGGGAGCTGACAGGCTTAAATGAACAGAGTGGTTTAACCAGTGCCAGGGTTGGTAAGAGACAAGCATTGTGGCAGGAATTGCGAGCCTGGCATTTTTGGTCGGAGGTGGTGACCACACTCACCTGGGAGCTCAGCTCCAGTCTCTGGGGCCAATGACTCACCTGGACACAGAAGGCAGGCACGCTCCGCCCCAGCTGTGCTCTACCAATCCAAAGGCTCCAAGACTTACACAGAGCTGGAGGTGATCAGAGCCTCAGGAACTAAAGGGAAAGTGAAGAATTTTTTCCCCAGAAAAGCAAACAGCAAACTTCAACACAAAAGGCCACAGTGGAATGTATTATGTGTCCGTGATCTTTCTGAGAAGGTCAGGAGAGAGTGAGCCCTGTGTGGCCCTTCTACACGTGTAGAGGGAAGGGACCCAACATTAGGGGAGATGGTGGCCTTTTCTGACAAAATTGTCACGCAAACTTTCAAATACTAAATAACTCGGAGAGCATGATTGTCCCAGATCAAGAAATTAAACACCGGGGGCTGGAGAGATGGCTCAGAGGTTAAGAGCACTGTCTGCTCTTCCAGAGGTCCTGAGTTCAATTCCCAGCAACCACATGGTGGCTCACAACCACCTATAATCAGGTCTGGTGCCCTCTTCTGGCCTGTAGTTGCATACATGCAGGCAGAAAGCTGTATGATGTATACATAATAAATAAATAAATTAAAAAAAAAAAAAAAGAAATTAAACACCGAAGATGTAATGTCAGCCCTTTTAACCTCCTTTGCAATTCCCCAGCTCCAGCCCCTAGACACTCCATTTCCTCTTTCTCCAAGAGGCTAGCACCTGCCTCTAGTCTGTGGGGCACATCTCTGTTGCATAGGCCTGAGGCTTTCCTTAGCCTGAGGTGCAGGACTGTCCCAGGGGACATGTGAACAAGACCTACTCACCTCAGAGGATCCTGACAGACCGAAGAAAAGATTCCACCTGAGTCTATCCTGGTGAGCTCATGAGTTTACTGGGGCTGCTTGCGGGAGCATGGTGACTCTTATGTCCTCAGAGTTTTCCAGATCTCACCCGATACGGAAAGTGACTCACCAAAGCTGTGTCCTTGGTTACCTACCCGAACAGTAGGCAACACCAAGGAGAGAAGCTACGTAACATTTGGCAGCTGCCTTGTAAGTCTTGTCAGTTTCTGAGCTTCCAGAGTCTTTTAAATGTCCTGAGTTTCCTGAGCCTCCTAAGTCTCCATGTTTTCCCAAGCCTTTTAAACTTCACTTCAAAATGCGAATGTTCCACTTCGGAGGAAAGAGCCCAACAGCACAGTCTAGAGAATAATTTCACATTGCTGTATATTGATTTATTTATTAGCATGTGTGCGTGTTTGCATGCATGTGCGTGTTTGCATGTGTGTGTGTGCACGTGCACATGCAGACAGACAGACAAAATACTCATGCACATAAGATAAAATAGCCTTAAAGAATGGGGCTGAGGAGTTGACTCAATGGCTAAGAGCACTTGTTCTTGCAGAGGATGTGGGTCCCATCCCCAGTGACCACACAGTGGCTCACTATCTGTAACTCCAGTCCCAGCGAATCCGAAGTCCTTTTCTGACCTTTGCAGAACCAGGCACACATACGATGCACAGAATGCCGTAGGCAAAGAGCTTATTCACGCAAGATAAATAAATCTTGAAGCCAATGGCTCTTAGTGTAATCAGTCGTATGTGCTTCCCACAGTTATAGAACACTTCTATCACCAAGATGTACCCCTGTGCCTTTCTGCTGTTACCCTCTAAGCCCCTGTACTCCCAGAACTAGGCAACCACTGTCTCTACAGATGTCAGTCTGGGACATCTCAGACAACGCACCTCTGTGTGTGTGTGTGTGTGTGTGACTGGTTAAATAGAGCCCTCCCCATGGTTATATTGTGTTCCATCGTATAAACTTACCACTGTTTGTTTATTCAGGGGGAAATGATGTGAACTCTGTTTTCAGTCAAGACTGGGATTAGAGAGATCGTGTTTACCTTCCTTCCTGGAACAAACCTGTAAACATGCATGAAACTACAGTTCTTAACACAGCCAGTATCGGGCAACCGAGGTCAATGTTCTCCAAGAGATGAGAAACAACCCCGTGGTTACCCAGCTTCGCTGGTTGTCAGTAGTCCTGTGACTGTGCACAGGGAAGGGGAAGCCACGTAAAACGGTGCACGTTCTAAGATAAGGGTGACTCTGGACATCCAGAAGGCCAGTGTGGATGTAAACCCAGGAACACAACCACAGCCATCACTGAGTCATAGAGAGAGAAAGATAAACCCAGGTGCCTGAAGAGCCCCGCCCTGCCCTGAAGTTTCAAACCTTCAGCCGAGAGCTCTGCCGGTGCTGAGCGAGACTCATGTAAATCTGAACAATCCTCAGACCTCACAGCAATGGGGCCCGATGCAGCAGCAGCCTGGAGAGCCTCATGCTCAACTATGTCAGTGTAGAGAGGGGTTGCTGCGTTAGCAGAATAAAAACTCCCCCTAGATTAGGTGCAGAAGTAGGTCCTGCCTAATAAAACTCAGTAGCGAAACCCAAAGGACCCTTTGGTTTCCAAGCAATTTAAGCATATTCTAGAATATCTATGGGAACAGAAAAGGCATTTAAACCGAACCAGGTGGGCACTCGGGAGCCAGAGGCAGGTGGGTCTCTTGAGTTCAAGGCCAACTTGGTCTACAGAGCGAGTTCCAGGATAACCAGGGCTGCACGGAGAAACTCTTTAAAAACTAAAAAGGAAGGAAGGAAGAAAGGAAGGAAGGAAGGAAGGGAAGAAAACAAAGCATTCAAATAGTTGGATTGCTGAATGAAAGAAAGAAAAGAGAAGAGAAATGAAAGCAAAACTTTTTTTTTCTTTTCTTTTTTTCGGAGCTGGGGACCGAACCCAGGGCCTTGTGCTTGCTACCACTGAGCTAAATCCCCAACCCCAAAGCAAAACTTTCAAATAGTTGGCTGTGCTGGCTCCCACCTGCAGTCCCAGCACTTGGGAGGCAGAGGCAGGAAGACCACAGCAAGCATAAGGTCAACCTGTCCAGGTGCTACGAGGCGAGACGGCACCCATTCAACAAACAGCCCCACCCGATACGGTAAAATTGACAAGGTGTGACGTCTGCTGGCTAGTACGGACTGGGCGGATGAAAACAAAGTTACCAGCGGGCAAGGAGCCTTTAATCACAGCGTTTAGAGGCGGAGGCAATCTCCGAGTTTGAGGCCAGCCTCCCCTAGGATAATCAGGTCTCCAAAGAGAAACCTTGTCTCAAAAAGCAAAAGGAAACCGAAAAACAAAAACAACAAAACACCACCCCCACACACCCCCCAAATCAAAGCCAAAACAAGGCAGTTACCCTAAGCTCTTAAACTGTCTCAGGCCCTGTATCAGATACTTGACACTTCTGCACCTGACCTAGCATTCTTGTGACAAACGGGCAAACTGCTAAGAATGTATCACTTACCCTGTAGGCGTCTGGCCCACCCACCCGAAAGCTAAGAATACTGAGAGAGTGCACCGGAAACTTACAGAAGACAGTTCTCCACCGGCCACCAGCCTGCTTACGTGATCCTACCTTCAGTATGGCTGCATACCCTGCTTGGTGATTCCCTTTTGTTCTGTGTCTGGGAAGGTTCCTTCTTCCACAGCATTCAACGTAACTAAAGCATCCAGGCAGGAGGATCTTAAGTTTGAGGCTAGGCTGGGCTATATAAGTGGCTCTTATTTCCAAACACCAAAAAAAAAAAAAAAAAAAAAAAAAAAAAAAAAAAAAAAAAAAAGCAAAACTAAACAAAAAGTCATTCGAACACTCTGAATAAACCGTTTCCTTGTTTCCTTGATTCTGGTGTACAGTCTCCAGCAGTGCAAACTCCCTTGTTTCTGTGTTTTTTGTTTTTTTTTTTTTTTTTTTTTACAGCGTCTCCCTTTTTAGACCAGACTGTTTTTGAACTCACAAAGGTCTGCCTGCCTGTCTTCCAAGGATTGAAGGCATGCGCCACCGCTCCCAGAAAGATTTGGTTGTTGTTAAATGTATGTGTAGGCTGTGGAAGTCAGAGGACAGACAACCTGTGGTATATGGCTGGATACTCTCAGTGATCCTCCTGGCCCCACCTGCCATTTCTCTACAGGAGCACTGGTTATGACAGACACCTGCTTTGCGTGGGCTCTGGGGATCTGAACTCAGGTTCACATGCTCCCCAATGTCCCCACTGAGCAAGTTCCTCAGTCCCTAGCTGTCTCTTGACATCCTCCCCGCCCCCACACCCAGATATTGAGATTCGGATCCAGGACAACCAGCTGAGGTGCACAGTTAACATTACTAAAGTGGACCTGGCCTCCAGGTTCACCCGGCGTCCCTCAGTCCTTACCTGGCATACCCTGCCCTCAGTCCTAACCCTTCCAGCTCAGGGTCTGGGCTTCCTGTCCCCCAGTGGCTCTACCCTATATAATCCAGACATCTTGGTCTCTCCTTTCTTCTCATTGTCTTTTCTCTCTTTCTCCTCCCTTCTGTCTCCCTCCTCATGGCGACCTCCTTGGGACCAGTGGACCAGCCCCTGCCCTTTCCTACGCCAGCTCCCAATTAACCTGCCTTTATATATATTCAAATCTGGCTTGCATTGGCTCATTTCACTGGAAGAGAAATAACTTATCACCAGGGAAACTTCTAGAAGCTGATGCGTCCAACTCAAATACAACTCCCTTACTCCTCAGCACCTAGGAGGAAATCTTAGCTCCCTGCAAGCCCCTGAGTGACCTCGCTGGCTCCTCAAGCTTCTGCTGAGTCCCAGACTCTCAGTTCCTCAACGGTGTTTCTTCCCTGCTTCCTACGCAGGCCAGACTTAGGGTTAAAGACAATAGCCAAGTGTGACCACAAGAAAAATGTGACCCAAACGGTAGGTGGAGAGAGCTTGCCCGTGGGGAAGGGCTCATCAGAAACTTCTTTTTGTGTGTGGCCTTGATACTGGAACTCACTCTGGTCTTGTGGACAAGGCTGGCTCGCGTAGGCCAGGGTGGCCTTGAAATCAGAGCTCCTTCTGCCTTTACCTTCCTCAGTGGGATTAAAGGTGTGTGCCACCATGCTGGGCCGTTGGTTTTTTCATTAATTTTTTTGTTAGCATATACAATTCTGGGTTTTATTATGACATTTTCATATACATATATGTATTACTGTGCTTGGCTCATACTTGACCCTCATTGGGGTTGTTTTTATTCAAAAAGTGTTTATTGTAACAGTTATCTAGATTAGAATACCAAAAGTAAAGAATAAAAAAAGGGTTTCACTATGACTTCTTTCTGACCGCGTGGTTACTTTTGTTCTCTTTCATTCCCTCTACCCCGTGACCCTTCCTCTCCCCCTCCTCCTTCCCCAGTTAGTTCTCACTTCTGCTTCTCTGTTACATGATTTTGTTCTCTTCTCTCTTTCCCATCCTCACGATCCCTTTTCAAGCTTACTGACCTATACGCACCTCCGAATGTGTATGCACATCCCAATTTAAATGTAATTCTCATATATGAGGAAACAGGAAGTGATTCTTCCTGGGTGCTGTCAGACTCAGTCCTCTGAGTGACAACTGCCGTTCTCATCAGATCAGCAATGCCCGCTTTGGGAGACCATCAGATGGGGAGGGAGGGCAGAGGGAGGGTCGTTGGGCACCTACCACTCCCTACTGCTCCTTGAAGCCATCTCTGTACAGCTCTGCCCTAACTGCAGGCAGCTTCATGGGTGGGAGCTAGAGTGTATAGGGGAGGAGTTGGGTTAACCAATGTATGTGGGGTATGTGGCTATGGAGGAGCCATCATTCATGCTGGGTAAAGGCTGTTTTGGGGTCCCCCATGTTCTTCCCAGCATCTCCTCACTCACAGGCAAAAGAGCTAATTTCAAATTTTTTACTCTACACTTCCTCATTGGCTCTCACAGAGGTGGCCACCACTCTCCACTGTGGCTTTAAAAAATTTTTTGATATATTTATTTAATATATCTAAGCACACTGTAGCTGTCTTCAAACACACCAGAAGAGGGCATCAGATCCCATTACAGATGGTTGTGAGACACCATGTGGTTGCTGGGATCTGAACTCAGGACCTCTGGAAGAGCAGTCCGTGCTCTTTTTTTTTTCTTTTTTCCAGAGCTGGGGACCGAACCCAGGGCCTTGCGCTTGCTAGGCAAGTGCTCTACCACTGAGCTAAATCCCCAAACCCCAGTCGGTGCTCTTAACCACTGAGCCATCTTTCTAGCCCTTAAATTTTATTTTATTTTATTTTTTATTTTATGTGCTCTGGTATATGCAAGCCTGCGTGAAGGTGTCAGGTCTCCTGGAGCTGGAGTTACATGCAGTGGTGAGCTGCCAACTGGGTGCTGGGAATTGAACCCAGATTCTCTTTAAGAGCAGCCAGCACTCTCAGCTGAGCCATCTCTCCTGCCCCTCTGGAGCCTAAGACTGACATTTCTATAACCTTGGACTCCTCCCTAGTTCCTGACATGCTAAGCCCAATCCAGAGGGCTGGGAACAGGACCCTCTCCTGTGTCAGGAGCTCCTGAGACAAACTTTTCCTGCCTTGCCAGTTGGACCAGAGGGCTCACGAATCCTAAGGCAGTGACGACTTAGCCTATGTCTGTCCCCAAGCTGGCTCTAGTGAGGAACCTGGGTGTTAATGCTGCAGGGCCTCCACAGCACCCAGGCCCTTGGGGTGAGTCCCTAACCCTGTACCATACAGAGGGGCAAGAATTCTGGCTTGAGAGCTGAGCCACCACAGAGGCCAGAGAAGCCTTGTGGCTGACGCTCGCCTGTGTTTCCTATGTGACCTGTTTTCTGTGCTTAATACTTCAAATCCACAGGCTAGTAAATCCCAGATCCCTGCCCGAGGGGTTTGATTTCTGGAATCTTACCCAGAGCACCTGCTGTGGCTTTTCTATTACCTCCTCCCAGTCTCAAAGGGAGGACCGTGGACAGAGGTCCAGATTCCTACCACGTGCAGCTACCCGGGAAGGAGGTGAGGAGGGATGCCAACCAGAAGTGAGGATGGCAGTCACAGGGGGGTGGGTTAAAGGCACATGTTCAGGGGTGATACAATGTTGCACGGCTTGGTGAATATTCTAAGATCTAATTACTTAGATCTCAGTAAACATGACAGGGCCGTGTTAATGACAGGCATCATAAAGTCTAACAGCCAAGTATGTTGGGCAGCTTCCTGAGCTCTGGGCCTGACTCACATACTGAAGGCAGCCCCATGTCTGCCGTCACAGGAAACCTGGTGCTCAAGGCTACTCGCTTGCCCTGAATGAACTGCTAGGAAAAGCAACATCTTTGAGCCCTTATCGGGCAGTGTACTGATGGTATTATGTAATTTCTCATAGTTCATCCTCCCAGCAACCCAAGGAAGCTGTCTTTATCCCCACTTAACAGGTGAGGCACTGGGGAGATGACGCCACAGCACAGGACAACGGAGGCAGGATGGAGAGATTTGTTCCTCCAGTCGTGATCTGGAAACTTTGTGAAATCCTGCCACCTATGCAACTGGAGACTGAGAAATGAGCAGGGCATTTCCTTTCCAGTTGCCATGCCCCGTTGCCTGGCCACATGGTGGTGTGAATGACAGAAGCCTTTGTTCCCTTAGGCTGACTGGAGCAAGCTCTCACTGGTCCAGGGAAAGTCAAACCTTTGTCTACGCCTCTGTGTGACCTAGAGCCTTACTCCAGACCAGGCCCAGGAGCTACAAAGTTGCCTCAGATGCAGGGTCGGGACTTCTCACCCTCTCCAGGAGCTGAGGGAGAAGTGAAGGAGGGTTCCTCGGGTCCTTGAGGCTTAGGTATCTGGGATTCCAGCACAATCTAGAATCCCAAACCCACAGCAGTTTCACCGACTCCTTGGAGTTCCTGGGTCCCTAAATGCCAGGTTTCGGAGGAGACTGAATTTAGGTGACTGTGGCCTCCAGAGCTCCTCCAGCTGGTTCACTCCCCAGGCATCTGGCTGCCTGCTTAAGCTTTTCCCATCTCCTTGAGAGAGTGTGGGCCTTGGGGGCAGTCTGGAGGTGAGGGAAGCTACCTTTCCCATCTCTGCTTTGGAAATCAAGCATTCCCCGGCCCCTACCCCTTGCTGTGTTAGGAACTGAATCCAGAACCTCATGGAGGCTCCTCAAAGCCATCTATGTACAATTCTCCCTAACTGCACCTGACGGCTGGCCCAGACACCTACGAAACTCTCAGGGCACTGCACCAACTCAGACACTGGCATTTCTAGTTCTCCTCCCTCAGCCTGGCAAATCCTGGGCTCAGACAACTAGGCGGGGGGGTGGAGGGGGGGGGGTGCGCACAGCAGATCCTCAGGGGTCCTAAGGCTGGGTGTACTTGTCCCACTGCCTTCTGGAAACATCTTTTCACGACACACAAGAGCACTGAGCTGTAGACGGCTCCCATCGTCCTGTAGGACAAGGACGTCTACATCATCAGGCTGACTACAGAGCATCTCCTTTAAGGAGGCCGCAAGGACAAAGATGGCAGCCACAAAAACCCGAGTTGTAGTCCTTTTCTTTCCACACCGGACTGTAGTTAGACCAATTTAAGCTTTCTCCAGGTCGGTTATAAATGAAGAGACTCAGACCAAGGTTGTCTTATTGACAATTACTGGAGGTAATCCCTAATCTACTTTCCTATCTGCTGGACTTGCTACTTCCCCGGCAGAGTACCCAATACTTGTTCATGGTCACCTCCTCCTGTGGTGGCTTCCTCCTCTCACCTCTCCTCCCTCGGCAACCCCCAACCAGGTAACTCAAAAGCGGCCTACCTCTAATCCCTCCAGTAATTGACTGTAGTCATTTTTATTTAAACAATAGTACTAGATTAAGGAAGGTTTGCACAACAAAAGCTTTTAGACCTTCAGGTACAGTATTTGATGTTACGACAAAGCAACAGACCAATCCTCAGCACTGGGCCAAGAGGAATGTCTTCTAAAATGGTGTCTTGGAGTAAGGATCAAATAAAATGCATACAAAGTTCATTCAGCACTGTCATGGGCACCTCCATCTCCTTCTGAGAGCAGTTGCTTCCCAGATCTCAGAAAACAGAACCTTCCACAGATTGCTGTGGGGTGTGTTTAGCACTGTAGTACCAGAGATGGCCACTAGGTGGTGCCCAAGCACCCCGAATCCCTGATTTTCTGCTTTACTCTTTTGTTGTTATGGACTACATTAGAAAATACATTGTAATTATGTCCAAACTCCAAACTCTTGACTGGGAAGTTCCTAAGCTGTCCCGACAGGGCGATGACTTGCCTTCTTTTCTCAGTGAAGGAGAGTTCCTCCCAGGGTTTGCCCTAAGACCACCCACTGAGGGATCACCGTCATCTCCCTGAGACCTACCTTCTCTGCTGTTTCTGGAGTTGGTACCATTCAGTTCCCCGGCACGGAAGGATCTGGCCAGGCAGCTCACAAGCTGAACAGCTCCGGATTCAAGGAGCAGACATGTGCCTAGTTCCACAAATGGGCCTCATCTTCCCTACGGACACTGAGGAATTCCTAGGAAGCTTACCAGTGGGCCACCTATAAAAGGAAGCCTTGCGGGACCTTGGGGGGCATGAGGCGGCTAAGAAGGATCAGGAAGGTTTTATAAGGCAGAGAGAACTCCACAGAGTCCTTTAGGGTACAGTGATGAGGAAAGGGGCTGGATCCTAGTCTGGCTAAAAGGCAGGCTACAGTGGGTGTTCCCTGGGAGTAGTTCTGGCTTTGCAGAGGCTGAACTGGAGAAGGGGATCCTGGGGGACACCTTAGATCCTGACCCCTCAAACCTAGAGAGCCAGCTCTCTTCCCCTCTCCCTCCCCATACTGGATATGTTCATATCAAAGAAAAAAAAAACAGTCAGGATTAATTTTTTTCTCAAAACATATATTTACCTTTCCACTCGGTACACCCTTGAGCACCTTTGCCAGAACATCCCCGGAATGTGTAGTTCACCCACCCGGCATCCCATGTCCTTCCTAGCCCTTGGTGACAAGGCCCTTCACAGCTTGCACAATGGCGTCTTTGTCAATACCAAACATCTTCAGCAGCTCAGCTGGCTTCCCACTTCGTGGTACTTGGCTGACTGCCAGGCGAGTGACCGTGACTCCAGGTTCGCCCACTACGGCAGCAGATACCGCCTCGCCTATGCCACCTGAGCAGAGGAAAGTCAGAGAGGTCTTAGTCCTGAGCCAGAGATGGCAGAGACCACACAACTGCAGGTGCACCACCACCCTTGCCAGAGCAGACATCACTAATCAATCAGGATTCTCATTACTTATTCTAATCAAATGTGCACTCTCATTTTGTCATTTTTTTTCTTTTGACATAGCCCAGGATGGCCCCAAACTTACCCTGTAGTCTAGGACAACCTTGAACTTCTGATTCTTTCTACCTCCTGGGTGTTGGGATAATAGGCATAGGCCCCTTGACTGATTTTATGCAGCAGCATGCTGGGGATTGAACCTAGGACTTCATGCACACTCTACCACTGGAGCCCTACATCATAGTTTGTAGCTTTGACTGGCCTAGAACTCCCTGGGTGGATAGATCACGGTGGTCTTGAATTCAGATTCACCTATCTTCACGTCCTGAGTCCTAGGATTTAAAGGGATGTTGCCTCAACACTTAGCTTTATGTAATTGAAAACAAAGGGTTTTTGTTTTTTTTTTAAATGTGTACCAATGTTTTGCCTGCACGTCTGTGAACCACATGCTTGCCCCAGGCCCTCAGAGGCAGGAAGAGGACACTGGGGAGCTATAGATGGTTGTGAACTGCTGTGTGGGTGCTAGGGATTGAACAGGGGTCTCTGGAAGAATGCCAAGTCCTTCCTGCCCCTTCAGTTAATGCTTCGAACACTTCTTTATTTAGTGTGTGTGCGCACCATGTATGTATGGTACAGGGGGTGGTCAGCTTGACTCCCACAAGTTGTGCACTTCCCCTTAGAGTCTCAGCTCATCTCTTCCTCAGAGGTTTCTGTAAAAATGGGATGTACCCTAGAGGACTCGGACACTCAGACACTCAACCTTGCTTTTCCTGTTTGCTCTGCCCAGACATCTACTTTACCTCCTTATCTAATTAAGGCCCAGGAGCTCAGCTGTAGTTAGAAAACCCAGAGCCTTCACAGCACAGCTGAGACCTGGGCTCCTCTGAGGCTTTAGGCTTTGGCTTAGGGACTCAGCTAACTCATGGATGCTGGCTGCTCCACCCCATGAGCCCCTGCCAGTGCCGTGAGTGGCAAAGGCGGACTGTCCTCGGAGGAATTTAAAGCCAGTCCGCCGCTTGGCTCCCCGGCCGCTCATCTTCCCTAGCTGGTTGGGCGCAGCTCCAGTTACCTTCATAGTAGTGGTCCTCCACGGTGAGGATCCTGCCTTTGGTTGCTCTGGCACAGTCAAGAATGAGCTTTTTGTCCAGGGGCTTGATGGTGAAGGGGTCCAGTACACGGACGCCGATCTTCTCTGTGAGGGAGACCAGAGCACAGCTAAAAGAAAGGCTGGGTGCTGGGCTTTCCCCTGTGGTAGAACTGCAGTGACCCCTTATCCTGACCAGGGTGTCTCGGGCCTAGGAAGAACTATTCTCTGGGGCAAGCCTTCACTTTATCTAGCATTTGGGAGACAGGGGTCAGCTGTGTGCCCTGTGGACTGACTGTTAGAGCAGAATATGGGGGCTCCGATCCCCCTATGCCTTTGAAGATAAAGGGAAGACTGATCTAGCGGGAAGGTTTTTGGGGTAACAGGGAGAAGAGCTGTAGCCAGAGCGACCTTCTCAGAAGAAAAGCTAGCTTACCACACCAGCCGCCTAGATGCTCTGCCCGGGTGGGGTTTTCTTGACTTCTCGGGCTTGTTCTGCTACAGCCTCAGTCCTGCTCGCCCCCACACGGCACAGGCCACTCCGAGGCCACCTAACCAAGCAACTACCCTTTGCTTTTTGTCCAGGGGCTTTGGTGAAGGGGTGCTCAGAAGCTTGGGATGTGATATGTCTGGTGATCTTACAGAGAGGAGGAGGAGGTTGATACTTGGTCCCTACCACATCACTAGCTGACATTATAATAGTAACAGTGTGAACGTCGAGGCACACCTAAGGCCTCGGGCCGGTCATAAAGGGTAAGTACCAGGTTACACATGGGGAAACTGAGACACGCAGATGGTGAATAACTCATTTAACTAGCGCCCAGCCGAGCTGAGATTTCAGTTTCCCTGGCAGGCTCCAAGGCCTCTGATCTGATATACTGGGATAATAGGGTGGCTTCAGTTATCGCTATCAGCCTTAACTAGAGATTCTGGGTAACCTGGGCCGTGTAGGCCGTGCTCAGGCTGGGACCTTCCTGGTCTCTGTTTCTTACCTTTCTTCAACATCTCTGCAGCAGCCAGAGCCTCGTGCAGAGTTACACCAGCCCCGATCACCGTCACTTGGTCATCCTTGCTCTTCAGGACCACCTAAGGGTGACAAGGTAGGACAGTGAGTGGCCAGAACAGGTTCTAAAAGTAGGAGAAGCGACAGGGTGGGTGGCTCTCTTGGGTTCTCTCATGCATGCAGGGCACTCACCTTGGCTTGGCCAACCTGGAAATCCTCGTTGTTGCTATAGATAATGGCATTTTCTGGGCGGCTGGTCCGAATGAAGCAGATGCCCTGAGATTGGAATAGATAAACTGAGAAACAGGACAGATCTTAGACCGGCACGGGTGGCACTTTCTAGAGGGCCACTCGCTCTTCCTAGATACAAGCCCCTTCCAGCCATCAGCCAGTTATAAACTTGGGCACGGTCATCCTGTCCCGGGTGCTAGAGCAGAGACGTGGGGCTTGTTCTCTGTAGATGGCCCCTCTGAACACACAAGAAGCACCACAGCTTGGCTAATCTCAGACTGGAAGCAACTTCTAGAAGGTGGACTGGCCTGGCTTCCCGGTGGGGCTATTCCCCAGAATGCCCCAGCAAGGCTGGCCCTGGCTCTCAGGTGAGACACAGGAAACTAACTCTATATGCCAGTCTGTGGCAGAGCAGTTATTGCCCCGGAATACGAGACTCCATTTACTGTTCTTCTTCTCAAGGAGGGCAAACAGCACCGGTGGCTAAACCGGCAGAGCGCTCATCAACTGGCCATGTCTGCCATGATGCAATAGGAACGGTATGTTTTCTTCTTCTCAGTCTTGATTCTTTAAGGTATACAGACATCAGAGACACGGCCAGAAAACGCCTTCCTAGGAAGCAGGTAACCAGCTGTACCTTGTGCTGGCCTCCTCTTTTGCCTCTGTGGAAGGGATAGCTTCCAAAAGAGCAGCCACGTGACTAACCTTTGTATTGGCTGCTAATTCCACTGCCTTCTCTGTGGCAACTCCATCACTTGGGTAAAAGACGGTGGACATAGGGACCGACCGAAACATGGCCAGGTCTTCCAGGGCCATCTGCGAGGGCCCGTCTTCCCCTGGAGTGTGGAAAAGAAGCTGGTGATTGGCTCCCTGGGTCCAACGTGCCCTCCCACATTCACTGGCTCAAGGCAAGAAAGGTTACCAGTGCCAGCGCCAGGTCTCAACTCACCAATGGACACGCCGCAATGGGAGCCACAGAGGTTGATGTTGCTCTCGGAGATGGCGGCCATGCGGATCTGGTCGAAGGCGCGTGTGAAGAAGGCCGCAAAAGTGCTGCAGAAGGGCACTGTCCTGTCACGTGTGGCACAGCCCACAGCAATGCTCACCTGAGGGCAGGGGGAGCCAGGTCAGCCCTAAAGAACAGGGAGCCCAGAGCCCTCCCGAGGCCATGTGGGGGAAGAGATCCCAGCATGCAAACTCGAGAGGCCCCTGTGTACCCGCGACCCTGCCATCCGTTTCCCAACCCCGAGCTCCTCTGACTTGAAATAATCATTTCAAAGCTCTTAATTCAGTTTCCTTTGACATCAGGTATGGTGCAATCTGTACCCTCAGCACTTGGGGCAGACGAGGGTCAGGAATTCAAACTAGCCTTAGCTACATATTGAAATCTGGGGCATCCTGGGCCACATGAGAGCCCATCTTTTTAGAAAAAATAGACTCTATAGATAGACCAGCAGGTCCCCTTTACTACGAATATCTGTCCTACGTACAAGCTCCTCCCGTGTGTAACTATCCCTTAGGAATAATCATCCCCAAAAGTGGCTACCCAAGGTCAAAGGGGGTCCTAGCTACTCTTGTGATTTTCTCTCAGCTGACCCACGGCTATCACCTGGCACTGCCAACATGGCTGCCCGAGGGAGAAAGAGGGCTTCAGCCTGCTGCTACCCTGTCACGGCAGTGCCACGGCTGTGCTGTCTGTGTTCCTCAGCCTACCCAGGTACCCACCATGTTCTGCTCAGCGATGTAGCACTCGATGAAGCGGTCTGGATGCTCCTTTTTGAAGAGCTCTGAGAAGGTGGAATTTTTGGTGTCTCCATCCAGGGCGATGATGCGGTCACTGGCGTGGCCCAGCTTGGCAAGGGCCAATCCATAGGCTTTCCGGGTGGCTATCTGTGGGGAGAAACAAGGACTCTGAGTACCACCGAGGCATGTACAGGGTTGGGGTCTAGAGTTTTGTCTGACTCTTGGGGGATTCTGAAGCTTTTGAGGGATGATAAAAATAGGAACATGGGAGCAGCACGTGCTTGTAACTCCGGCACCAGAGAGGCAAAGGCCAGAGTACTTGAACTTAAGGCTAGCTTGGACTTCACAGTGAAACTTGGTGTCAAGAAACGGAAAACACTGGGGTTGGGGATTAAGCTCATTGGTAGAGGGTTTGCCTAGCAAGCGAAAAGCCCGGGGTTCGACCCCCAGCTCGGAAAAAAAAAAAAAAAAAAAAAAAAAAAGAAACGGAAAACACAAAAAGAGAAACAGAAAACAAGGCCCGTAACACTTAGAACTGCCCATACATGGGAAGACAAGGGCCTGAGTCAGAAAGTTCACGATGAGTTTCTCAAGGAAAAGCCTCGGATCGAGACAGCTCTGCCTAGCTTTTTCCAGACTATGAAGCAGTCCTGAACTCTGCAATCATTTCCACTAGGAGCTTACTGTGCAACCTTAGGTAAGTCCCCTGGCCTCTCTGAGCCTCTACAGCCACATAACTCCCCAGTCAGGGAGCAGACAAGGAGCCCGAACTCCCCTCTTTGCCACACTCATTCTCATAGCCCCCCAGAAGGCTCATCTGTGGGAGACCAAAGAACCAGGCCCAACCCAGTTCCAGCCAGTTCACAAAAGAGCCATCTGGGCACCTTGTCTCCCACTTTGTAGTTGGGCGGGGTAGGCATTCGGATGTTGGCAATGTCCACGGAAGGGGCATCCTCCTGAGGGGGCGTGGCGAGGATCTTCTTTTTGCTCTGAACCTGGCTGTAAATCTCCTGGATAATCTGCTCAGCCATGTTTTTGGGGAGGGGCTTCCCGTGCCACGCCTCCTTGTCTTCGATCCCTGTGGGACAGAAGACAGGTCAGGTTAGAATGTCCACAGAGGAAAATTAGGGCAATGGTGGTGTCACAGAAAGGGACTTCTGGACACCACTCAGGGAAATGGCTCGGATGAATAGGAGGAGGAGGAGGAACCATGTGTGGGCAGATGTGTGTCCCCTTTGCCACTGACCCCGCAGGCCCTGGCCTCCGTCTCCACAGCCCATGCTTACAAGTCTGCTGGAGATCTCAGACTCAGTTTGGGGGGTCGGGGGATCGCCGTCAGAAGACAAAACTGAAGACCAGAGAAGGTCAGGCTTGGAAGCAGGCGCCCTTACCCACCACACCATCTTACCAGCTCTTTCTTCCTCTTCGAAACATAGTCTCACATAGCCCAGGTTAGCCTAAAACTTACTAAGTAGCTGAGGGGTCACCTTGTCCTTCTCTTCTGTCCCCACCATCAAGGTGCTGGGACAGAGGCATAGAAACCATATATTCCTGGTCCTATCTTCTGTCTTTTTTTTAACCACCTTTTGAACTAGGGTGAGGGTTCTCATTGTCTCTGACCCCTTATACTCTGATTTTTCCATCTCAAAGGAGACAAGGGTTAAACAAGACCATGGGATCTGGAGTCCACCCCTGGCATTGCGCAGGGTGCCTGCTTCACGATTGAGCAGAGAGCCTTCGTCTAGAGACTGGTGAAGGCCTCTGTCACACATCCCTCCATTGCACTGCTTCTTTGGGGGTAGAATGAGGGTCTTCCCAGGAGCCCCTGGGCTCTACGGGGCATGCTACACTGCAACCCAGGGCAGAGGGCCAGAGCGGGCAGGGACCCTCCATTAAGTGACACCCTACACTAAGACCAGTCACTTTAGGGAACAGCGAAAGGCAGGCATTTTTCCAGGCTCAAGGTTGGGGAGGCTCACACACAGACCTGTGATCCCGCGGCCCTTGAAGGTCTTGGCAATGATGGCTGTTGGTTGGTGCTTGGCCTGACCAAAGGCCTTGCACAGCTCCTCCACGCTGTGCCCATCCACGATGATGGCGTGCCAGCTGGGGACAGAGGTAGCACAGGGTAAGGGGCAGCCAGGGGCCAGAGTACCCTGGAAAGCCCTCGGGAAAGATGTGGTCCAGCATCTGGGAGCTCGCTTGCGTGCCGGCCATGGCCAAACTCCAGCTGGAAAGCCTAAGACGCTACTGTTTCCAATCTAGATGGACTTCCTTTCCCCACATTGTGCTGCGTCCTTTGGTTACTTTTAATTTCCCTCCTTCCAAGCAGTCCAAAGCTTGGCTCATGCGGGGTCTTTTTTGTCCTGATCCACTCATTTCCTTCTGAGAGCCACTTTGTAGGCAATGTTTGGAACCCGCCTGTTATTAGATTCACAGAATGCTCGACTCAGTGTTTATGTGGAGGGCACACCTGACCTCCACAGAAGCTGCAAGCTTTTATATTCAATCACGTGATCTACCACGTGGCAAGAAACTGGGACAGCACTGTGGACCCGAACATCTCACTGCCGGTTGAAGACTGAAGCCAAGGACTTGTACGGGCAAGGAAAGAACTGTAGCACTGAGCTAGGCCTTTTAGGCATATTAATAAAGACTGTATATACCTAGCTCAGTGAAGCATTAGCACTTGCCAAATACATGAGGTCCCAGTCCCTCCCTCAGCAAAACACACAGTGACACACAGACACCAACAGTCACAGGTCTCGAGATGCTCACCCAGACCCTCATGTCCTGTTCCTTTGAGTCCCCCTCTGTCGGTGTGGCACCTCAGAGCCACCGAGGCTGGCACTTGCTTTCCTACTTTGCAACACTTGGTTCTGAGTTCACTGCCAGTGAAAAGCTCGGTGGGACGCTCAGAAAGCCTGACGCCATGTCTCTAGGAGGCCTGTCCCTACCTCCAGGCTGGCTGGGGCTGCCAAGCACATGAGGTCCCCGTCCCATCCTCACGCCCAACTTTGCCTCATGCCCTTTAGTCTCACTGAGCCTGTGTACAACCGGGTCTAGGCGGTAAGCTGTGCACCCACGTGAAAGAACCCTTGCCTTAGAGCAGCCCTTCTCAGGCCACAGCCGCTCACACGTACCCAAAGGCCTCACAGCGCTTCTGGTAGACGTCCACTTGGTGCTGCAGCGGGGCTGGGTCGCTCTGGCCCAGACGGTTGATGTCAAAAATGGCAACGAGGTTGTCCAGCTTGTAAATTCCAGCGAAGGCCATGGCCTCCCAGACGGAGCCCTCGGACACCTCCCCGTCTCCCAGCATGCAATAGACTCGGTAGCTGTGGACAAAAGGCAGGCTGTAGGGCTGGTCCCTCTCCTCCCAGGGGTGTAAAGCCTTCAACACCACCTTTCCCAGAAAACCTATCGGGCAGAGGTGCAGACGGCCGCCTGTGAGTATGGAGAGTGGAAAACGGGGACACGGGAGGGTCAACGGCATCACTGGGATCCTAATGCCCAGCCCACACCTCACCAATCAGAATCAGGGTTGGGGCTGTTGGGCCAAGAGGAAACCAAGGAAGAGTGGTTCAATGGGCTTGAGGCTAGCCCTCCAGCGGGGACACGATGGATGGGACCTTGGCTCAGCACAGGGACCAGGTGCCTCATGGGTAGGCTCTCTTGAAGTCCCAGGACTTGTCCTGGGCCTTTCTCCAGGGGGCTTCCTCTCAACACAGGCAAGTGTGGTCTTCTCAAAGCAGAGTGGCAAGGTGAGAGGGTGAAATCAGGATACAGCACGCAGAGAACAGAAGTTTCCTTGGCCCCCCAGGGGAGGGTGGGGTGAAGAGGGGTGGGGATGGAGGCAGGGAACTGGTTCAGAGACTCAGGAGCCCCAGAAGAGGTGAGGATCTGGAGGTAAGGTAGAGGTGTCATGGCTGATGCCCTGAACTGAGTGACCTTCTTGAGAGGAACTCCCCAGATCCAGAGACCCGGAAAACATTCCACAGTCAAAGGACCTGTCTGAAGGCCTCACGTCTGACTGTATCCTGGACTGGCAGGCAGATCCTTGCTATATAGAAATACGAGCAGGAGGAGGGGGTCATAGGATGGGGGTGGGGTACCCCTTGACCTTGCCTAGTATTGTCCAGCTGTGTGGCTCCGCCGGGCCAGGCTCACAGAGGACACAGATACCCCCGACTCCTGAGAAAGGCCCTCAAACTGACTGCAGGCCCAGTGCCAGGCAGCCAGGGCTGTCAGCATGACTCAGCACTCCCACAGGCCCAGGCCAGAGTTCCTTTCCTGCTTCCTGCCTGGGGCTTCTCCTGAAAGCTGTTTATTACATGGAGCCGCTGGTTACCCTGGCCAGGAGGGCCCATATGTCAGACACATGCCTTTTTGGAACTTGGTTTTCCTATGGTGCCTTTTCTCTCCCTGCAGGTTACCAGGGGCCTTAACACCCCAAAGGAGCACTGGCCGGACGCAGCAGCTCCCCAAAGGATCTTCATGACAGAGAGGACAGAGAGGCAGGCATACGGGGATCCTGACCTCCAGAAAGGGCTTCTTGGGGGGCTGAATAGCTGTGTCACATGCTCGACACCAATCCAGAGAGCCAGACAGGAGCCAGGAGAGTTACAGCATAGTCTCTTCTGTCAAGATCAGAGGCAAGGCTGGTCCCATAGGGTCAAAAGACTAAGGTGAGGAGGGGACCCTAAGGTCCTGAGATGCTAGGATTGAGTCTGTGATTAGATGTGGGTGTCGAGAGGCCTGGGTTAACCCTAGCTGGAGATGACTGACTGGTCAAGAGTTAGGGATTGGTATTATAGAATGGATCATTTGAATACAGGTATTAGTGTCGCTGCCTGGAGACTGTTAATTAAAAGGGCACCCAGTCAGGGTTCGAAAAATTCAAAGATGTTTGGGCTGGGGAACAACTCAGTGGAAGAATTGTTAACTTACTATAATGAAGGCCTTCACTTAAAAAATCAAACATATGAGATGTGCTTAAAAACCTACAGACCTAGGCCAGCCAAAAACCAAAGCAGTTTCAGGTAGAGGTGCCCGCCTGATGTGTGCGATTCGGTTCTTGTTGTGAAGACAGGGCCTCGCTCTGTAGCCTTGACTCACCCGCTTTACAGCCTGAACAGAGGGACTGAAGCCATGCACTGTCCAGCAGGAAGGCTTAATGGTAACCGTGATGAACTCCAGCTACTCTACTCTCCAGAGAGCAGAAACAAAAGCCCTACTAGATTAGAGGAGAAACTAAACAACAAGTAAGGGTCGGGTCTGCACGGGCGAACTCATGAGCTTGGATAAGAACTTTCTGGAAACCACATTGCACGTCCAACAGAAGGCAGGCAAAAGGACACATGTTTACAGGACATGATACAGTCACTAAGACAGGGCTTGCTCATTTAACACTGAGACAATGATAGTCTCGTGATAGACTGTTAGGATGTTCTGGGCTCAGTGGGTAATGGTACCCAATGCCTCATCACCCTTTAGTTATCTTCTGACCGACACACCTTGCCTCAGATGCTGTGCACATCTGCCTTGTGGGGGTGCGGGGAGGGGAGGGGCAGGAGAGAGGGGGCAGCGCTTTAAAGAGCAGGATGTGAACTTAAATTTGTAAACCTTCTTATGAAGACTTGGTGTGCAAGAAATATATTATTAGAGGAATTAAACTAGGGAAAGGGTTAAGAAAAGAAACAGGCAGGATGGTCCGAAATTCAAGGTTGGCCACAGCAACTTAGCAAAATATAGATAAATAATAAAATAAAGTGCCAAAGTCATACGCTGCATTTCTTTCTCTCTTTTTAAATCGCTGCTCTCTGTGCTGAACTGACAATACCTGCATGGGGCCCGTTGTCTTCTGGGAGACCTTGAATTTTAAATCATGTTTTTCATTGAATATCGCTCTAGTTTTTTTTGGAAGTGCTACTAAACTTAGTATGTTTTATTCTTATAAATAAGAATGTTAGCTATGCAAATTATAGATCGTGAAGACGGTTAGAAATATGTTCAAGGGGGCTGGAGAGATGGCTCAGTAGTTAGGAGCACCGACTGCTCGTCCAGAGGTCCTGAGTTCAAATCCCAGCAACCACATGGTGGCTCACAACCATCTGTAATGAGATCTGATGCCTTCTTCTGGTGGGTCTGAAGACAGCTACAGTGTGCTCATATAATGAATAAATAAATCTTAAAAAAAGAAATAGGTTTTAAGTATTGTCACTTTGAAAACCCTGGGACAATGATTTATAAACTGTCCTTGAATCTCAAAGAGTAACACACCAGGAATTTGAAGACACTGAGAAACTTTGCTGTTGTTATTGTTGAAGAATAAATGATCTTAAAAAACAAAATAAAACAAAACTTTTAAAAGAGCTTGCAGGACGACTATGGCCGTAACCCACTCAGTTCTGTCAGCATGCTACCGCTGGGTGCCTGGCTGTGCCTGATAATCTCTTGGTGTTCTAACGATCTGAGTCCCTCACCCTCTGGGTACTGTCTGAGGGCCCAGGTCTCAGCCAGCTCTGGCTCTAAGCCAACACAGCCCCTGGGAACCCACTGAAGCCCTTCTCGCTACACTGGCTTGTTCTATTATGTTGAGGTCAGGAAATGATCCTTCACGGGGAATTATTTCAAGCAACTGTAGGGAATAATTAACTCACATCTATGGTTCTAGGCCAGATAAAATATTCTTAAGAATACACCTCATTCTCTGAGACGCCTCACCTCAGAGTGAGTCACTTCTGGGTGGGGCTACACTAGCCCTAAAGCTCAGGTGGGAACTGCTGCGATGGCTGTCATCCCAATGACCCTGGACTGAGAGGTTGGGTCTCGGAAGGATTAGGGCTCTCCTAGAGACTGACTTGGAATTCCCCTCCCCTGAGGAACTTCCTTCAAACAGTAGATGCTCTCCAGCGTGTGGGGAGAACAGTCAAGTTTCTTGTAGCCACCTGTCCTCAGGGGGGACCTGGCTGTGGCCACTCTTCTGCAGGGTTAGCCTTGGGGAAGTGGAATGTGCCTGGCTATAGGCCAGTCCCCTCCAGTCTTCCTAGGAAGCTCTTTGCCCACGGGGCCCCTGGGGACTGTGGGTATGCCTTCTGGGACTGACACTCAGGGCGAGACCAGAGGATCTATGTGAGTATTCTCCCTAGTTACTTCTTCCTCACGCCTCTCTCATCTCACAGGGGCTTATCTAGCTGAAAATTAGCACTCAGTCTTCCTCCCACATACTCTGCTTCCTAGACACAACCTGTCCACAGCAGATCAGTGGCTGGAATCTGTCCCGAGGGCACTGGGAGTTCTTCAAACAGCCTGGTGCTAGAAGAGCTAAACCGACCTAGCAGGGTGTGGGTACAGCCTGCAGTCTCTTTCTTTACTAGTCAATGGGAGGTGACCCAAGGACCCTGGAGCCCTCTGGAACACAATTTAATCCTCTTCTAACGCAAAGTCCAGGCCAAGCTTCCTGGTGCCCAGTCAGACGTGGGGGTGGGGTGGCAGGCTCCACCAACACTTCCAGGCACTAGACCGAGTGTGTGGTAGCACCGGGGAGCAAATGTGGCCTGGTAGTCAGACCCCGGGGCAGGTCCCTTCTGTCCTCTGAGTCTCATCTGTCTCATCTGAAAAGGCGCTGCCTGTGCCACCATCTCTTGGGCTTTGAGAGCAGAAGGAATTTATTTTACTTAGCCCCTATCACGTAAGAAGAGCAGCAATGTGTGTGGGGCTTAGCCTGAGC
Organism: Rattus rattus; assembly: GCF_011064425.1. Lineage (NCBI taxonomy): Eukaryota > Metazoa > Chordata > Mammalia > Rodentia > Muridae > Rattus > Rattus rattus. Next base: position 6,251,985 of record NC_046166.1, on the reverse strand, counting down.
CATTGAGGATCCCCCTCAAAGGGCACAGGGGTTACCTGGCTTTGTCGAAGTATTTGCCTGTGTATGCCATCCCGCACGCAGCTCCCAGCCCCTGGCCCAGGGAGCCAGTGGCCACATCGGTGAAGGCTTGTTTCTGTCATAAGAGAGATCCAGTTATTCATGGGCCCAGTAAAGAGCTGTTTGTTTCCAACTTACACCCCCACACACCATGGCAGTCAGGGCAGCATCCCCACCCAGAGCCAGTGAGTGAGCCCTCTTCCCTGCACAAGGCCCTTCTTATTCACACGACCAAGTCGCTACGGGGGTGGGTTCAATTCCAAACCCTGTCCTCTAGTGAACTATCTGACCTCAGGGTAGAAACAAAACCTCTCTGAGCCTTAATGGCCTCATGTATAAACACGGCTTACCATGTAAGGTAGCTAGAGGTGAGTAATAGAGATAAAATAATATCACAGATAATAGAGAGTGCCCGGCCCCAGTGACTTCATCACTGTGCCAGCGATATGCTAGCTACCAACGTGGCCCTGAGGTGCAAACTGCTTCCTTCCCTAGGTGCCTTTCGCTACCACCTTGTCACTGCCTCTCTAGGGACCTCTCCTCTTCACACAACGTGCTCCCCATCCCTCACTTTCCCTCCTCATCAGAGTTGGCTTCTCTGCCTCACTCCTCTCCCTCGTGGAGGGCAGGAAGATGAGGCAGAGGTCCAGGAGGCTGCCCGTCGGGGGGACTTACCGGGACAGGATGCCCATCCAAGTCAGAGCTGATTTTCCTCAAGTTCAGCAGCTCTGCCTCGGGCAGGAAGCCAGCTTCAGCCCAGACTGCATATAAGATGGGAGCTGCATGGCCCTGTGGGTGGGGGAGGTGCACAAGGAGGGGGTCACAGGCAGAGCTGCTGGGATCGTTCCCACTGCATAGGGTGCTTGGGGCCTGGCTGAGCAGGCCAACCAGGGTATCTGTTTCAGATGAGGAAGCCAGAGAAGGCTTCTCCCCTTTCATTCCTCTCCAGACTCTTGGTTTTCAGCCCAAAGTTCCCACAGCTAAAAGTGGGTAGGCGCCATGACAGGTGCAGGGGGCACAGCCGTGCAGCTGCGCTGGCCCAAACCCCAGCAGGCAGCCGCCACCCTCACCCTTGTTTCTGGCATGGAACATACTTGGACAGACTTTTAAGCCCTACAGCCTGCCTCGGGGAGCCAGAGGCTGTTGAGCCAGGCCAGAGGACAGGTGGAATTGGGGGCAATTGTGGTATGGTTTGTGGTTTGGATTTTTACCAGAAGAGGCAAGGCAGGGTGTCGGCAACTCTCAAGGCGCAGCGGGGTGTCGCTCACACGGTGAGCAGACTTTGGTCCCCAGAATGCTGGCACAGCAGAGGGACTCAGGCAGGATCCAGACCTTCTGACCTGGACTGAGTGCTGCCTGTTAAGCGTCAAAAACTGAGCACACACCCAGCACAAGCACAGGTCCTGCTGCTGCCCCATACCCCACTTTGAAGACTCTTTCGGGCTACCTGAGAGCAGTCCATTAATTTTAGAAATTGGTTCCTTAGCTCAATTAACCAGAACGGCACAAGGCATGAAGGAGTAGGACCAGCAGGTGGGCAGGAATGGGCTGAGGCTTACACTGAACAGGTGGGTCTCCTCCAAAGCCACTCACCATTCCAGGGTCCTCACAGGACCCAGGCCCAGGTAGATGTGGCAGGCAGCAGGGCTCTTACCTTGGAGAGCACAAAGCGATCATTGTGAGGGTTTCGGGGATCCAGGGCCTTGTAGCGCATGGTATGGAAAAACAGGACAGCCATGATCTCGGCAGCGCTGCAGCATGATGTGGGGTGTCTGTGGCCAAGGAGAGAAGACAGGTATGAGTATCATGGCCCGAGACTCTGACCTACAACACCCACTCTGGCATGTGTCAGAGGCCTGGGGATGCCTGTTGTAAGGAGACTCACACGGGTCTGGCCCATCAGAGCCAGGGACTCCCACTCCTTAGAAACATGGTATGGGTTGAGGAGGCTACTGTTGATGGCTTAGGCTCTGGAGTGACTAATGGGTCCCAGGGACTGCCATGCCTTCCAGAGTACCCAGTGTGAGGGTGGAGCTTAGTCCCTACCTAGGAGTTCCTAGAGGGATGATAAGTGACCAAGGAGCCCACCCAAAGAGACTGCCCAGAGTTCACCTGCTTATGAGAAGCCTTCTGCCCAGCACAGGGTCCCCAGGGGCTAAGGGCAGAGGGATAAGGGGAGGTCTGTAAACCCGAAACATCGGACATTAGTTTTCTGGTTGTGTTTTGAATGGACACTCTGAAAGCTAGCACTCAGAGCCATGCAACACACAAGCTCGTATCGTAAAGGTAAAAACCCTTCCGCCTGGTGGACAAGAGCCGAGGTGGGGCTGGCCAAGGCAAGAACCTGCCCTTCCAGTTCTGGAGTGGTAGGGTCTCTATTTTAGTCTCGTTTTAATAGCTGAATGGTTTCAGAACGTGCGAGGATTATATCCTAGAGGCCAGATTAGTTCAGGTCTCACAGGATCACTTGATTAACCTGGTCCCTACCCTGGGAACGGGGCCAGAGGCTGCAGCTCCTGGCTTACTCCGGAGTCTGCCTAGCCATACTCTATTACGGTCAGCCTCCCCCACATGCAGCTCAGCTCGGCCCTGATGTTGTTGTTCCAGACGATTCACACTAAAACATGCCGATACGAAGCCCAAGGGCACATGCAGCCTTGGGCGGGAGTCACCACAGCAGCTTCCTCCCCTCGGGGGCTCCCCATCAGGTCAGGGGTAAATTGCTCTCAGCAAAGACAAGTTAGTAAAGGAGTCCAGACCGGCCCATGCTGGTTTAGTTCCCAACACACAGTAGCCTCATACTTAACCATCTCTATGAGCTCCTGGTCATGGGGGAAAAGACACTACACCTGAAAAGAGGGAGGTGAGGACACGTGAACGAGAGAGAAAGTCTTGCCTGTGTCACAGGGAGCCTAGCCCCCGGCTCCCAGCACCAACCTCACTTGCACAACACCCAGACCAACTGCCCGCCCGCCTCTGACTACAGCGTCGTTCCTACGATGTCTCAGCAGCTAAGAGCTCATACTTCTCTTCCACAAGTGTCAAGGTCTGGTCCCAGCTGCTTGTAACCCCACCTTCTGGCCCCCATGGGTACCTACAGGCGTATGCATACACCCATACACAGACACACAGCTGAAATCTTTAAAAAAAAAAATGAGTGTAATAAAAATTTGAGGCGGGGATGAGGAACCTTACAGCAGTTGTGAGGAAACTCCAGTCGGGAAGGAAGTGCCCAGCAAGATAGGGGTGGGACTCCGCCTACTGACCCCAGGGTGACATTCTTGCATGGCCATAACTAAGAGGAAACTATGGCACAGCGAAGTCTGTGGCAGAGGAATGCCCAGGCTCACACGGAGGACGCAAGGAGGGAGAGATCTTGTTAACAAGAGGAACGAATCATTGATTTAAGCTTTCTTTATTAGGCCCCAAGGAGGAGACCTGCACCACATCTGGCCCCTGATGCAGCCTTCACACCCAGTAAGCTACCCTATGTGCCTTCTGAGTGGGAATACAGGCTGCACATGGGACCTGTGACTTACTCATCCCCACCCCCACCGCTCAGCTTCTTTGTTTCTGAATGTGGGTGCTGTGAAGAGGTGCTTGGGTAATCCAGCGAAAGCCAGTGAAAGAGTTGGTTGGCCACTGCCAAACCTCTCGGGCCTTCAACTACTCACCTATAGGCCAGGACCCTGGTTCACCCGAGTCACTCCATGCAGGAGAAAAGAATGAGCCAAAAGGGCTGGAGAGATGGCTCAGGGGTTAAGAGCACTGACTGCTCTTCCAGAGGTCCTGAGTTCAATTCCCAGCAACCACATGGTGGCTCACGACCATCTGCAGTGGGGTCCGATGCCCTCTTCTGGTGTGTCTGAGGACAGCGACAGTGGTACTCGCATACATAAAATAAATCTTGGAAGAAAGAAAAAAGAACAAGCCAGAGATTGGGAGAAGATGCTGTAACTGTGTGGTGCTGAGCAAGGAGGAGACACAGCCACTCTGAAGCCCAACTTTTTAGACCATCCCTGGGGCCAGACGCCTAGGGACCTGTGGCTTCAAGGACTGAATTCTCCTTGCAGTCCAGGCTGCCTGAGCCAGACGCCGCTGTATGGAGTCCACATGAAGATATAGGCGGAGCAGAGGTGGAGGTCCTTACCCTGCTGCCTGCTCTTTGTGCTGCACAGAAATTACAAACAGGCTCGGCTGCTTGTTTAAAAACGCTGCCTTGGCCCAAGGGGCCTTTTACTGTCTCACTCAAGCTGACGAAGTACAACCGGGCTGAGGTGTACGTCTGTGCATGCCTGTAGGAGCCTCGGTGGTCTTTCCTCAGGCACTGTGCACCTTAGTTGATTTTCGAGACAAACCGCAGAGTCCCATGATGCACCTGTCTCTGCCTCACCTGCATGGAATCCTGAGCGTACACCAGGCCCAGCTTCTTCACACGGGTTCTGAGGGCTCTCAGGTCCTAATGCTTATAGGGTATGAGCTAACACTTCAGCCCGGAAAAAAAGATTAAAAATAAAACAGGGGCTAGAGATGGCTCAGAGGTTGAGAGCACTGATGACTCTTCCAAAGGATCCAGGTTCAATTCCCAGCACCCATGATGGAGGTGGACGACCGTCTGCAACTCCAGTACCAGGGGATCCAGCGCCCTCCTCTGGCCTTTGCCATCACTGCATGCAAAACGTCCATACACATAAGATAAAGAAAACCCTCAGAAATCCATGAAACAGTAAGCCGGTATTTAATATATGGAACGAGAGCCAAGAGCTAGTTCTCTCTAAATCATTATTATTTGCAGAGACAGTGTTGGGGACTGGAGCCAAGGCTGCTGAGAAAGACGAGCCCTCTAATAGCACCCCACACTTCTAGCCCCAAAGCTACCTCACAGGGGTGGTGAAGCAGTTGGAAGACTGAAAATCTAGCCACCTTTTGTCTGTCAGTCTGTGTCTGCTTCCCTTTTAGATTTTAAGACAGGGTTTCTCTGTGTAACTCTGCTGTCAAACTAGTTCTGTAGACCAGGCTGGTTTTGAACTCAGAGATCTGCCTGTCTCTGCCTCCCAAGTGCTGGGATTAAAGGCGTGTGCCACCACTGCCCAGCACTGTTGTTGTTTTAAATAGAACTCAAGGTACACTGAGTATACGGCAAGTATTCTGAGGTGCCTGATGGAAATAGATTTGAAGACACATGACATTCTGGGGAAATACAGTTTACCCAAACTTGTTCAAGAAGGCGAAAACCTGAGCACTTAGCTGCACAGAAGGAACACGCGGAAAGGCAAATTCTCCACAACCCAGCGAGCCAATGTATAGCAACATAAACAGGAATGCAATCATATGTTCCAAATGTGCTCCAAGGAACAGACAGGAATGCTCCCACAGACTGGAGGAGTGAAATACAGAGGAGTACCATGCAGCAGTAGCGATGCGTGACTTACCCTTTCCAGACCCAACATCGTCACCTCACTAACACAGCGTGAAAAAAGGTCTATCAGAGATAGGACAGAGAAGACCACATTCTCTGTGAACATAAACACTTGTAACGTATGCATTTACATAAAGACAGAATGAAGGTGCATTCAGGGTGTCTTGTGGGATAACAGGAGATAAGGAAAGATAAGGGGACAGACAAAGCAGTCACCTCCCTCTTTATCACCTCCCATCTTGATTCTTGAGACAGGGTCTCTCCCTAACTGCAGCTCACTAACTGGCTAGACAGGGTGGCCAGTGAGCTCCTGGGGTTCTCCTAACAGCACTGGTATTACAGGTATTGTGTAGCCACACTAACCACCCTAACGTGGGTGCTAGGGATCTGACCTCAGGTCCCCACGCTTGCATAAAGCAATTTTGTATCTCCCTCCCCACTGTATATTTTGTAAGGTGGGTGTGGTGGTGCACACCTGTAATCTTAGCACTTTCAAGGCAAAGGCAAGAATGAATCCAAGGACAGCCTGCTCCTCTATAGAGCGAGCTCCAGGCCAGCCAGGGTTATAGAGCAAGACCTTGTTTCTCAATAAGTTCAGGGTGTCAGATGGACGTCCCTCAGACACTGAGCTGATTCCCACCCAGAACGAACCTAACCCTGGACCTCAAACCATTTCTTAGGATCTTCGTCCCACTTCACCTCTTCTGAGTCAGCTTAAGTTAATGGTTACATGGATGCAAACACAGACCAAGTCTTAAAGACTTCGCCTTCCGAGGCTGGGACTGTCAGGGTCCTCGGAAGCCAGGTGACCTGTACCTGCCTTCAGCAGAGCTAGGACAAAGCAGGATGGTAAGAGAGACTCATGAATGAATGTGACGTACAAGGATGGTGAGCTATAGGAAGGAAGAAAGGAAGGAAGCAAGCATGAAAAGTCATGCTACGGGGTTGGGGATTTAGCTCAGTGGTAGAGTGCTTGCCTAGGAAGCGCAAGGCCCTGGGTTCGGTCCCCAGCTCCGAAAAAAAGAACCAAAAAAAAAAAAAAAAAAGTCATGCTACCACATGGACAGCCGACCATTGTGCAAGGAGCCAGACCCAAAAGCCCTCATTCTGTCCAATTACATTATGATAAAATATCCAGAAGAATTAAATTTACAGAGACAGAAATCTGACTCAGTGTGGGATGAGAAGGAAACCGCGGTTGGGTAAGAGAGATCTTTAGGAGGCGGGAAATGTCTTAAAGTTAGGAGTGATAAGTTCGCTAATTTTGATAACTATGTAGATTAGCTAAGAGTGCAATTCAGTGGCAGAGTACTTGCCTGGTCCACTCTCTAGTACCACAGAAACATTGTGAGCCAAAAGTGTACATTTAAAACCTTTCATTCTGCAAAGTGCCCCTCCACCGAGCTGTTACAGATCTGTCTGCAGAAGGACAACAGTATTCAGAAAGCCCAGTGGTGACGTTCTCAGGAGTCAGTCTGTACTTCCTAGACAAGTTGTACCGCCTGCACCAGTCACGCTCTTCACCCACCCATGGAGGCGGAGCAAGAGACCCCAGTGTGAGCTCTGCTCTACCCCACCTCTGGGTACAAGGGCACCCTACCTAAAAACCCCAGCTTTGTTTAGGTCCCTAGCCTTAGAGATGTCCTGGATACTGAGAGAAGAGAACTGCTCTTGATTCTGCAGGACCAGGCTCTGGAGACACTGGGCCAAGTCTAGGAGCCAGCCAGCTTGAGTTCACAGGAAGCCATGAGGTCATCTCCAGCAGACACTAGTGTAGGGCCCACCCTTTGTTCCTAGCCTTAAGGGAATACTGGCCGTTAGCTCTGCTGACTCAGAGGTTACCCAGGCAAAGAGCCTAGTAGTCCAAGAGCCGCCAGGTGTCTTCACCCTGAATTGAGAAACGCTGCTGCTGCTGCTGCTGCTGGGGCAATCTCAACCGCTTTGCTCTTGCCTCAGTCAGATAGGCAGGGGCAGGAGTCGGAAGGCCCCAGGCAGCCTGAAATTAGAAGTTGACCCTTGGAGGCCCTTTTCCGCTTGAAGAGGCTGATTCCACACAGGGGCTAGAGTCCTGAGAGAGCCCTCTACACAGCTGGTCAGAATGTTCCTGAATGCTAGAACTGGAGGAATAACCATGTCCTGCAGACCCAGGGCCTGCTCACTCTGAACCCTCAGCTTTACTTGGAAGGGGCTGGATTTGAAAGCTGCGGTTTGGACGCAGTTTGTATGTTTCCCGTTGGAAGTTTGGTCCTGAGCGTAGAGGTGGTGTGGAGCGGAACCCTGGAGAAGGTCCTTAGGTGAACTAGGGCTATACTTTCTGGAGGTACTGTAGTTTGTGAGATGCTGCCCCCCACCCTGGTCTCCAACTTCCTCTTTAACTGTGTATCTTCCTCTCACACATATTCCCACCATGAGCCTCACCCATATGCTGTTTGAACTTTCTCCATCTAAAACTGTAAGTTTAAACAACAATAACCAACCAAAAACAAACAACAATACCAACAGACCTTAACAACCTTGTCTTGAGGCTGGAGTGTAGACTTAGGGGATTAAAATTACTTTTTGCTCTTGTTAGGGACCTAGGTCCCATTCCTAGCACTCACATGATAGTTCACAACCATCCATAATTCTAGTTCCGGGGGTTCAACGTCCTCTTCTGACTTTCGCAGGTACCAGGCATGTACATGTGCACATACATACATGCAGGCAAAACACTCATACACATAAAGAAATCTAAGAACAACGACGAATCCAACCAAAATAAACAAATTAAAAAAAAAAAACAAAAAAAACAAAAACCATTTTCTTTGGAGGTTGGGTGTGTGTGACACGTCTTTAATCCCAGCCCTTGGGAGGCAAAGGCAGGCAGACCTCTGTGAGCTCAAAAATCACCCTGGTCTACAAAGCGACTTCAGGGATAGCCAGGGTACACAGAGAAACCTTATCTTCAGAAGTCAAAAACCAAAAAAGAACAACAACAACAAAAAAAACCTCCCCAAAACAAACAAAAAAAAAACAACACTTTTTTTTTTCCTAGTAGTTAGACTGCCTCATGTATCCTGTTATAGTAATGGGGGAAGAAAAAAAAAGATGGAGAAATGGAAGTTCTGAGAAAGTTAGGATCTTTCTGACATGTACAGCTGCTGTTCGGAGCAGAGATAGGCTAGACTTATCTCCTGTTTTCATAAGCCAGGTCTGGATCTACCCTCGCCTCCCAGGTACTCGCCCCAAAGCCTAAGGGACTAGCTGAAAACACAGACTACTTCCCCTTTAAATGAGGCCTGACTTTGGTACCTCCTCAGATGACACTTGCCTCCATTTGACTAACACAGCCTAGGTCTGCAAGGTGAGGGCAACCTGGCCACTCCTGACAAGGTCACTGGAGTTTCTTTGAGAAAGCTTGGACCCTTGCCACAGCTGCCTCTGCATGCAGAAAAAGATGACCGGGGAGAGTCTGACCCGTGCATGTGCTGTCCACCCAGCTCCCCACACAGAGGCCAGCGTACTTGCTCTCTTTGGCCTGGTGAAGTCAGCATTGTAGGCAGTGCTGATGACATAATAAAGGAAGGCTGTCCAGTCAGGACTTCTTGCCATCCTGAAACCATCATCCAAATCGTCCCAAAAGACAGGACATACTGATTGGGTGGCCAGTTCAGCTGTCTGCAACTGACTAGGTCAGAACTTCAGAGCCGAGCCTGCCTTCACTCGATGAGTTCCCTCACTGTAGTGAGCCCCCAAATAAACGTTCAGGAGCCAAAATACACTCACGTCTCAGATCTTCCCCAAATATTTTCTGTACACCACACACTCTTTGCACACACACGTTTCAAAATCATTCATGTGACAGGGGTTGAGGAGCAATGTTACTTCCTTCTGAAAAACAAGAGTTCTCCAAGTAGTATTTTTCTGCAAGGAAAACCGATACCGTAACAAGCAAGCAACAAGCTCATATTTTGCACACCCACCTCTTCCCTTTGCACACAGATACTCTCAGAGTTCAATGAATGCCTAAGGCTACAATGTAAACATGAATGTAACTCTGTAGCCACTCTCAACCTTCTTCCCCCTGGAGACCACCCCTGCTTTGGAAGTAAGTCGGGTAGAGTTGTAAATGTTACTTAGTTTCTTTCCAACTGAACTTGACTTTCCCTGCGCCTTCAGCCTGATGCAGCCCATGTGCCCAAGAGGACTTTCTGTAGGCCAGCCCGGTAACAGGCAGTACTAACTAAATAGCCACTGATTACCAGTCTGGGGAAATCAACTTAGCATACTATACTTCAGTGTCTCCGTGTGTAAACTGATTATCAGAATGCAAATCAAGGATGCTAATTCACCCAGGAATAGCCACTTAGCTTCTCCCTTATCCTGAAAAAGTCTACACGGGTATTAAAATGCTCAGCTGCACAGACACCAGTCAGTCAACCTCTCCGCCTCTCTGACTAACTTCAGACCTGGAGGGAGATGTAGGGGCTAGTAAAGAACAAGCAATAAAGGAAATGGATGTGAAGACCTACTCTGCGCTAAGATAGGGAGAGGACAGTGTTGAAAGGACTTCAAATCTCTAATTGGGCAGGGAACACCGTACATCACAGGCAGCTATCTAAAACCAAGACAGATAACAGGTCCAAAGTATGCATGGGAAGTTGGGTGGCCAACGGCTCCCAGTTCAAATCTTCTAAGGACATTCCGTCTTAAAAGCACAAGGGGACCCACAGTAAGTAAGTAGGAAACCATGGTAAAAGACTGGAGAGAGGCACTCCTTTAATAATATGTTCTGTATGGAACTGGCCAGAATCCAGAATCCTGGTCTTTGTTCTAAGCTCACAGCTTGGCTGGATTCCTGAAAACTCCCTCCCCGGTCCCCCAAACCATCCCAAGAAGCCCGCATTTTTCTGTGTCAGGTCTTACACCAGGCCCGATGGAGACCTCAGAATTTCTTGAAACCACCCAGTGTGCAAACACCGTTACCCAAGAACTTCCCATTCCGCGTGGGCCTCGCCCCTTCCTTCTACGAGCTTTGCAAACCCCCTTCTCCCCAGACCCACACTCCAACCTCCTGCCTCGGGTCTCATCTTAGACTCTCTCGTTGTTGCATCCTCAAGTCATCTCCCTACCCCCACCCTGAGTCTCCAGCAGCTCCGAGATCCAAAGCAGGACCCCAGCCCACAGATAGGAGAGGCAGAAAGTGTCGAGGAACGGAGCGTGGTTAGAGATGCAGAGAAGGGTGGGCCCCCAGTCTCCTGCAAAATGGTGGCCTCTACATATACTCTCTGTTTACACTGCAAGGGCTGAAATCCCAGCTCTTGCTGTGACCTTGGCCAACTAATATAAACCCGGAACCTCAGTTTCCCTGTCTGCAAACCAGAGGAACCAACTGGCTGGTGGAGAGGGCTGGAGCCCACACGTGCGCAGGTTCTCCCGCCAGCAGTCATGGTGGCCTCCCGGCTGCAGCCTCAGAGCGAGGAGGCGCACCCGGGTGCAGCGGGAGCCGGGAAGCCCGGGCCGGCTGGAGGCGCTCGCGAGACCGAGGCCCACGCGGCCGAACTCGGCCGCTCCGGAGCAGCGGAAGGCTCCGCCATCTGACCGCGCCCTCGTGGCGACATCGTGCTAAGCGACACGGAGCCAGCGAGGCCGCGGGACCCGGCTCCCCGCCCCGCCAGAAGCGCGCGCTCACCCCGAGCCTGCCGCGGTGGTGGCCTGGATGGAGCTGATGCGCAGGCGATTGGCTGTGTCCTTCAGGGCCTGGAGCTTCTGCTGATCTGGCTTATGGTAACCCTCCATGGCGCGGTCGGGCGAGGACGTGGACGCTGAGGACAGAGACACAGAGCCAGAGGAGGCTCAGGAAGCGACCGGCAGTGACCGAGGCCGGGTGCTGCGGGCGGGCGCGTTAAGACACCTTAGGACCCGCCCATGGGGGCGGATCAGGAGTGGGGCGGGACACAGAGTCACCCCAGGCCGACGAGTGGCCTGTGGCCACGCCCCGCATTTAGTGGACACTTAGAAGCCGCCAGGCACAATGCTCTTTTGGAAATAACCACACACACTAACAGTTGCAACAAAGTAACTTCGCCACTATTCCAAGTTCTAAGCGTGGCTCAGCGTTCGGCGGCTGACTTAGGTAGGACTGAGAAGAGAGATACTCATCGATAATTGCACTTTTCTAAGGAAAAGGTGGAGACTTGGCAAGGTCAGATAGAGATTACAGGGCTGGTGGGTAGCGCTGCAACGGACTATCCCCAGTCCAAAAAGATCCCAGGTCTGTACAGGGCATGAGAATGAATATACACGGCCTGAAACGGTAATCCTGAGAAGTTACTAGGTGCAGGCTGGTCTCAGACTACTAGGGCCTAAGACAACAGTGGATTCAGAGAGATTACTGGGTTTGCCTCTAGGTCTGTAGGGACAGGAGCCCCTACTGCTCTTACCAGACCTGGTGGAGCTGAGAGGAAGGGAAAGCGTTTGCCTTCACGGTCTCACTGGATCTGTCTCACTGGATCTGTCTCACTGGATCCATGACATTCACTCTAGTCAATTCTGTTTCCGGAGGAGGAAGTTGCATTTTACAGAGAGGATATAAAAGCAACCCTGTGAATGGGTGCTGGGCAGAGGCAAAGGAAGGCCCCTGTGCAGCCCTGTTCCAGGTTCTCTCTGTGTCCTCCGCATAGCTCAAACTCAGAGTCATGGGACAATGGGCCCTGTGCAAGTGAGCACCCCTCCCCCAGGCACTGCCTGTCTGGCCTTTTTTCCAGGTGTCCCAGTGAGACTGCCAGTGTGCTGAGTATAGCTCCTGGCTTCTGCTGGCCCTGCCCAAAGAGGTTGGCCCTCCTGGTGCCCGTCTGCCAAGGGCTGGACCTGGGACCGGAGTGATGTGGCCTCAGAGTGTTCCACTATCACAGCCTTGGCAAATGAAACCTCTGTCCTCTGCTCACCAACAGGTCAAGGAGGCAAACCTTGAAAACCCTTGGGCCTTCCAACCCCATGACCCTGAGGGCAGAGATTTTTAGCCCAGTTCTCCATTTCTTTCCATTAGTCCCTGTCTAATGGGACTGCTACTGCTACTGCTACTGCTACTGCTACTGCTACTGCTACTGCTACTGCTACTGCTACTGCTTACTGCTACTACTTCTTCTTTTTCTTCTTCTTCTTCTTCTTCTTCTTCTTCTTCTTCTTCTTCTTCTTCTTCTTCTTCTTCTTCTTCTTCTTCTTCCTCTTCACAGTAGAAAATTATGATCTATTTGGGAATGGAAAATAAACTAGAGAGGTATATGTTTTTATTTCTGAATGTTTATTTCTGTATATCTAAATGTTTTTTATTATATAATAGTTACATTTATCTCTTCCTTTTCCTCCCTCTAATCCCTTCCATATATCCATCTTTGATCTCTTTCAACCCTACACAAAGATCTATAGTAACTAGAGAATCCTGAGAGTGGGAGAAGTAGTCTTCTCCCAGAAAGAGCACACCAAGAAGTTATCCAATAACAAATGGTTAACCTTGAAAACATACATACCAGTAACGTTCTACTATACATATATTTGCATGTGATTAGCTGTAATGAAAAAAATGCTAACTTCATGTACATTTTCATGTACCTAGTGAAAACGTTCCTAACTCTTTTTGGCCACCATAGGCTTCTGAAATCTTGTTTTATCCTGGGATTCCACATTAATTGGGCTCAGTTCACCCTGGATTTCAGCCATATTTCAGTGCCTTTGGTCTTCCCCAAGGTCAGCTTTGGAATCTTGATTCTGGAGGTGCCGACAACATCCTGTTTGTTGGGGGTAGTTCTCCAGTCCAAGAGTCTTTGTTCAATACTTCATAAATCACATTTTACTTGGGAGTAAGACCTTGGGTTCCAACCTGGTTACCAACTCCCTTTTTTTTTCAGCTCTCTTCTTGTTCCCCTGTCCCCCTTACATTCCAGATTTTTTGAGCCTCCTGTTCATATTCCTTGTGGTTGCCAGAGAAAACTCCCGTTGCTTCCTGCCATTGTTCCTCAGTGGTCTCCGTCCACTACTGGAATAAAAGTGAGCACACACACCTTCCAGCCTCTCTCCCACTCTTGTTCCCGTGGCCCCTACCCCATCCATTTCAGCATACCAGTGTCTTGCCTTGCTTTAAGAACATTATGCTCCAAGATGGAGAGATGGCTCAGTTGTTAGGAGTACTTGCTGCTTTTACAGAGGACCCAGGCACGAGAACCTAGATTTAGCCTGGTGTGGTGTATGTGACCTTGAAACCGGAGTGCTGGGGAGACAGAGATGGGTGGACCCATTTGGCTCACTGGCTGCCGGCGAGTCAGGCTGGCCTACTTAGCAAGCTCCAGGTTAATGACCCTATCTCAAAAAAATAAATTCAGAATAGGTGGACAGCACAGGAGGAGTGAGTGATACCTGAGGTTCTCCGGCCTCCACACACATGTATATACATGTGTATGCATACGTGCACTCACAGAAGCACATACGCAACCACACAAAACTCAGCTGGCCCTGGTGGTGTACACTGGCTTCCCAGCATAGGGAAAGCAGAACCAGGAGGACTGAGAGTTTGAGGTCAGCCTGGGCTACATAAGGAGATTTGGCCTCAAAACCCAAAGCCCTCCAAACTCATTCCTACCTAATGGTTTGCCCCTGATGTGAAGGGTCTCATTATATGTAGCCTCAACTGACCTATAATTCACACTGTAGACCAGGCTTGACCTCAAACTCACACAGATTCACTTACCTCTGCATCCAGAGTGCTGGGATTAAAGGTATGTGCTACCAAATATCTTACCTCAGTTCCAGAAGAATAAGAGGATTGGAGCTCTAGCCTCTGGCTCTACCCCTGAAGATGACAGTGACCTCTTGTATACAGTAGGGACTCAATAAATGCCACTGAAATGAGAGTAATACTGTAAAGTGTCTGAGGTAACCCAGCCAGCAAGCTGCATCCAAAGAGAGAGAGATCAGGAAGATGTCTCAGGAAGGAATCTGGCTGCTCCAGCTCATGCCCTCTGCTCTAACCTGTCCACCTTGAGACAAAGGTGCTCTGTCGGAAGGTAGGAAGTGGCACAGATGTCCTGATGCCAGCATCAGGTGACAGCAAAGGGCATGGCAATCTGAGAGTAGAGCTCACTGAAGTGAGCTGTCCCTCATGACCTAAACAGGACTCCCCCACAAAGGGCAGCCATCCTTAGGTGCCAGTGCTTATAACCTAATGCCGTCTCAGCTGCCTCCCGGGACTTCCACAACCACCAGAATGTCCCGGGAGGCTACTAGGGGTGCTGGGAGATGGCATGTAGTGTGGCATTGCTATTGGGATGGTTAGATAGGATATCGCTTGGACAGTGATGGTGACGATGGATCAGAAAGGTTGCCTGGAGTGACGGAATGAGATGTGGACCAACAGGGCTTTGTGTTTACCTCAGCAAGAAATTCTGGCACTGCTCCACCAGGCTGGGTGGGGCAGCCAGTGTGGCAGAATGTTGCACTTGGATCAGAAAAGCTTGACACACACGCACTCTCTCACTCTCCCACTTACTCTCACGTGCTCTTTGTGATGGTTTGACTATGCTTGGCCCAGCGAGTGGCACTATTAGGAGGTGTGGCCTTGTTGGACGAAGTGTGTCACTGTGGGGGTGGGCTTTGAGACCCTCCTCCTAGTCTCGGGGGTGCCAGCCTTTTCCTGTCTGCCTTTAGATCAAGCTGTAGAACTTTGGGTTCCTCCAGCCCCATGCCTGCCTGCCTTGATACTGGTCTGAACCTCTGAACCTGTAAGCCAGCCCCAAATAAGGCTTGCCTTGGTTATGGTGGTTCTTCACAGCAATGGAAACTGTAACTAAGACACTCTTACACACACACACACACACACACACACACACACACACA